>NW_017307745.1:365940-409399 GCF_000935625.1 Nanorana parkeri
ATATATATATATACACACACACACACACACACACACTATATTGCCTTTACACGCACATGAAATTTAATGGCATCAGTGCATGCGCTGACCCCGCTCTGTCATTTTATGTGGCGTACCACTTCGTGGCGGAGTTGCTGTTGTTCCCAGTTGCTCCCACTTTGTAATAATACCACTAACAGATGACCATGGAATATTTAGTAGCAATGAAATTTCACGGAACACCCGAATCCAATGATTTGGAGGGGTGTCCCAATACTTTTGGCAAAATAGTGTGTGTGTGTAAAATTTACTTTGATTCATAGATTATTATTTTTTTACGTTGTATATATATATATGTGTGTGTGTGTGTGTGTGTAAATGGTGAACAACAGTGATAAAAAACACTCAATACATATTAGACATAACGTAAGTGAAAGTTAGTGAAACAAATCAATTTGCATCAAGTGGCCATGTCTCTTCAACTACTCCACCACTACTCCACAGATGCTCTAATGCCGACTCCTTCCAAGGGAAACCCTCCACCAATCCTTGTGATGGCACTCTTAAGAAAGCCTCTCACGTGACCATAAGACCTTTGGAACGGTCAGAAACCAGCCGCCATCATTAAACTACACAGATTAGATTTAGGAAAGTTCCCCCATTTGCCTGTAATTGCAATGACCACAAGGACATTACCTGCATACAAGTGCTTGTAGCTTCTCACTACCTCACATTACTTAGTTATCACTATTGATACTCTGTTTGCGCTGCTTGCAAAACACATTCAGGGAACGTGTGAGCAACTTTCATACAGGTTGGAACCCTCTAACAGATGAAGATAAACCGAAAAATCAAGAAAGAAATCTGCTAAACCAAGTTGGAAATAAGGCAAGCGAACATCAGAATTCAATTAAGATTCCAACAGCTAAAGTTGATCATACGCTGTTAGTTAAACTCCCCATCCAGTCAACAGCTGGATGGGGAAATCCCCCTGCCAGTCTATTGTGTGGTTATGCCACTGTCAGAATACCTGAACAATTACAAGTTTTCTAGGACCTCCAAGAAAAGGACAATTAAATCATTCACTTTTTCTGAACGACGGGAAAGGATTCCCAACAGGGCCATACAAGGGTCAAAATTCATCCGAGTCGGTGGACAGACATTGGACCATTATGGCCAGCTTTACACGACATTATAAATGCCCTTTGCAGACATGCCATGTATTAACTGGCTTACTCACTGACCGTGACAAACAAACCTGTTTGTTGGGTGGTAAACGTAAAACTTCACGAAGGTACACAAAAATGTGCTAAACAGTGGTATACGAGAGAAAAGACCTTCCCAAAACTTGCCAGCACTGCTAAAGCAATAGCGATCACCGGGAAACTAGCTATGCCATTGATGTGACTATAGTTATGTACAGAAATGAATGCTTTATAATCTTTCTCCTGAATTCCCCAATACGACTGAATTATGGGTGCAGCCAAATGACTCAGTTATGTGCCTCCATATAGCTTCTGTCCACAAATATATTTCCTTTATGCTAAAGCCCAATATACAAAGAAGCAAAATTATTTAAATAATGGTATAGAGCAAATAATGATTCACCTCCAAATGAATGTATTATATCGTATGAAAACTATACACACACACATTGCTACTGCTATTTGCATATATTTCTATAGAATGCCAATTAGAACTTCTACAATGTATGGCTTCTGCCAATGTCTGTACAGTGCTTATTATGGTTCTTCTAAGTTTACACATAGATCATTAACATGTATTAATACCTGAAGCACATTCTCAACAGTCACGTTCATTTCCAGGTTCTGCCTACAATAGGCCTGCAGTCTGTTGCTGAAGAATCCATAGTAATACGGAGCAGAAAACAGGTAGCTGAAGGTCAAGTTAAGGATTTATTTACAGGCATTATAAGTGTTAATATTGTGACAGATGTACAGACTGTCAGTGTTATTGGTGTACATGGCACTGGGACAGCCAGTTGTGGCAGGGGAATGTTGCCCAATAGCTCGGGACAGATAGCCCAATGGAGTTGTGCAATTAGCAATAGGCAAGGATTGCCAACAAATGGAAGCGGTCCGGGCTCTCCTGTGGAAGCCTTTCTGCTAAGCCAGCATGTAAGGACACGTGAGGAGCATGCTGTACAGACACACACCTGAATCAGCCTGACCATTGACTTAGGTGACAGTGGTATGCTGTTGAAAAACATGTGTGTGAACAGACAGGGTGGTCTAGAGACCGAGTCCTAGGATCTGATGCCGATCCTTACAATATGTAAATGAATCTACTCCCAAACCTTTTATTTTGCTGGTTTTATACTGGTCATTATAAGCGCTTAATAGACACATACAATCCTAACCAAAAGTAGCAGACAAAAGGTACTGTGGTCGTGAAACCACAAGACTTAGTGTGACCTTCCTACCTGACTTTTGAGAATGAAGGACTGCAAACTACAAGTAATGAAGGGGTTCAATACCTTTTCTTTGGGGATCAGTCAGATAAGTTTCCAAATGCAGAAAATTCTCTCCAAGCAATAGCTTGTGATTATCTGCTGTTGTATGGGTGATAATGAGAACCACTGGCAGTCTGAGACATTCTGTGGGTGGATCCTAATACTCCAATGCACTATGGAGGGAAGAGACGTATTCAACGTATTGTCTGTGCTAGTGTCATGTTGTTGCTGTATGAAACCAAGATCCTATTTACCTAACACAGAGAAATATGGTGCCTTAAATAAGCAGCGCTTATGTTTTACACATTTGTAAGGGCAGCCGATCTGACCAAATAAAAGGATACAGTGAATCTTCAGGGGGCATATTGACCTCCCCATAATAGATGTATCGTAGAAGTGACTCAAAAGCCTGTTTGCTAGGCACCATCTCACCAATAGAGATGTTTACTTGACCATCCTCAGGCATGAAAGATCGGAACATGGCCTCAAAATAGCTGCACAGATGAAGACAAAAGTGAAAAGCAGGCAATTACATCATTTAAATGCAAGGCTCAGTCTATTTAATTGTAGATAAAACAGGGCTGCTGCCTCACTGATCAGCTGATAGAATCTCATTGTTCACTGAATTACCCCTGCAGCCTTATCTGCCATGCGGAACATCTAATGCATAACTAGAGAGACAATTAATAAGATACATGGTGCAATATGTAATGTGGTTTAAAAAGACAGCACTTTGCTTTAGCTTACCCGGTTTCTAGATTTACAAGACACATTAATAACAAATTAGTAGAATAAACACATGAAACGCAATGAAAACATGCACTGTTCATATAAAGGGCTCGTGTACACAGGCAATGTTTATCTGTGCTTGAAACGCATGTAAATGCAGGCAAGGATAATTCCCATTTACCTCAATGGTACATAATGATGACAGGTCTAAGGCTGCGTTTAACCTGCTTTGCGTTTGTCCTATTAGATATGCACTTGCATTGTGGAACACATGATTTTATGCTGAGATTCAATTGAATGTAAAAGCCAGTGTGTGACAACAACAGCAATGTACAAAAACACATAGGATTATATTTTTATGGATGCTATACTTAATAATAATATCTTCTTGCATAATACTTGCCACTAATGATTAACAGTAGGGATTTTTCGGTATTGAGTACAGGTACCAATATTTTTTTTATTGGTACTTGCCGATACCGGATACCGATACCGGAAGTCCCAATAAGCCGGGAAGCTGGGCGACGTATAAAGAATTGCCACCCGGCTTCCCAATTAGCACGGAAGCAATCTCCATGCTCCCTGGTCACCAGGTGACGAGGAGGCATGGAGCTAGCTTTATGGCTAATAAGGGGGGCGGGTAATGACTCGCCAGCTTCCTGATTGGCCAGCTGCTCGACTAATCAGGAACGAGTCATTACACGGCGCCCGGCTTCCCGATTGGCCGGCTCCATCCTCTTTCGTCACCAGGTGATGAGGGAGCGTGAAGCCGGCTTCCCGGCCAACCAGGAAGCCGGGCAGCATGTAATGACTCACTGCCCGGCTTCCTAAAATTCGAAGTTCGGATATTGGGCTAGGCATCAGAGCATTTGGGCGAGTACGAGTACTCACCCAAATACTCTGTATCGGCGCCGATACTAGTATCGGTCTATCCCCAATGAACGGTAATGTACTCAAAGTCAGCATATAGCAAGCTACTGCCAATTTGCTCTCTGCAAAGGGGAGCCGTGAGCAATCAGCGGTTCAAGATTGCTTAGCTCTCAGTATATAGAGTTGGCATGTGACAGCTGAAGTGTCCCACGCTGGCTTTATACATTTTACTCTCCCAATACTTCATCTTTAAGTCAGCAATTCCAATCAATATAAAAAGGATGATTATAAACTAAGCAATGCATTTGAAACATATGAACAGTTGAACAGCTGCATTATATGAAGAAAGTTACATGTATTTGACAAATACATTGGCATCAGATCAGGATTCAACACATCCTGGTTTCTAGTTCAGCTTGGCAAGCATAGAAAGCAATTCTGTGACTGGGAAAGCCCAGCAGGTAACCAACTGCTCTACTCATGTCAGCCCATTGCTGAAGAGACATAAGGTAAGCTATGTAAACCTCTTTAATAAAAAGAATATATTGAACTCCCACAGATAAAAGTATGCAGAGCTTATCAGGTATATACTGATTGGAATTCCTCTATCCACTTCAGCGGCCAGTGGAAAGCGATAAAGTCAGGAAAACACCAGCATCCAGAAATGGGAATGTTTTTGAGCAGGGGTAGGCAAACTCCAGTCATCCAGCTGTGGTTCAACAAAAAAATCAGATTAAGCATTGAAACACTCTGACAGCCACAGGCATGACTCGCAGAGGCAGATGCATGATGGGATTTGTAGCTGCACCACAGCTGGAGTGCTGGAGATTGCCCCTAACATTCCAGACCACATCGCATACAAAGCTTTAGATGGTACCTCTCGGTTCTGCTTATGTTCCCTAGGGGTGCATTGTGCAGAAGTGGGAGGTACAATCTGGAGCTCTGTGTGCACTGCAGTCTGGACCGTTACTCTGAACCTTTCAATCTCTAGATGCGGGTGTTTTTCCCAATTTTATTTACTGCTGCTGGCCATGGGAGTGCAGGAATAGAGGAATTTGGATTACGGTTTCCCAGGGTAATGGTTGGTGAGCACTGCTAAGACGCTATTTCATTCTCCTTTCTTACAAATGCACTTGCTTAATAGATGCTACTTGCCTACTTCATTCTATCAGTGATGCAGGGTTTACCATCAGAGTCAGCCCCAGTGTAGGTGGAAACACATGAATCTCTATACCACACTGCTCACCTGGCAAAGGTTTGTGGAAGTTGTGAAGCTGCACAGGGAGTGTGGTGCAAGGGCAGAACCCTTCTAAAAGGGGTTAGTGACAAGTGGTGACGGCCATGTTGATGCATAAGTGTCCTGGGTGGTGATGGTTGCAGGAAGGGTACTCAGTACCACAGGAATACAAGTAACTGGGGAGTTAATAGTAGTGACAAGCAGAAGGTGCCGACTAACTACACCAGGCTAGTAGTGAGAGAAGATTTGTGTCCAGAACTGCCAAGGATAGTAATGAGTTAACTGAGCTGACACAGAAGGGGGTGTAGTGATCTGAGGAATTTCGTGGGGTAGGATATGGCTTTGCCCGCACTGTTGTGTTTGTTTAGCATTAAAAAGAAGGAATTGGTTCAGCAATATGGCACTGACTGTGGCGACACTAGGCCATGCTTACTGGGCCTTATTTTATGTACTGAAGTTTTCCTTGGCTACTACATACTAGGCTCCTAATGTTTACTAGAGCTGCAGCTAACGATTATTTTCAAAATAGATTAGTTAGCCGATTATTAAGTTCGATTAATCGGTTAATCGGATAAACAATAAAATACATTTTTAAAAATGGCTCCAGTGATGGACTACTAGTTTGTATTGAAATGGCACTCAACACAAATCAAATCATCAACCTCTGTTTTAATATGACTATAAAAAGTTTTATATGCCAATCTGAATAGATAAATATCACATTTGCAATCATCTACTTTGATTTTTTTTTTTGCGGTCTAGAATAGGTGAATGCCTTCTGGGTCATTTTATATCAAATTAGCATATCCTGATATAATGTTAGAAGAATGGCGGCTGTTATGCTTATAGTACACAAAAGGGTTTATTGGTAGAGAATTTAACACAAAAAAAAAAAGCATACGCCCAATATTTAGTTCCCATTTGTTAAACCTACAGGGTTATTCACTAAAGGGTGAAGAGTTTGGTGAAGGCAGACCTGAACAATCTAGGCCAAAATAGCTTAACTGGTAAGTGAGCTGAATTGAAGAATTTGTCAAGTTCAGCTATGTGGTCCTAGATTCTTCACTTCCCCTGCCTTCTCCAAACCCTCCACCCTTTTGTGAATAACTCTGCAAATGTACAGTTGTGTAGTGAATGTGCACCTGGATCTGGCAGCCAGAATGGCTTTGTGTGCTGGTCTTGGGTGTCCATCTAGCAGTAAGGTGATGTCGCAAAAATCTCTTCCTGCACCTTCCAGATAAGCTTTCATATCCTGGACAAGGGATGTGCCTGAAACACATGAATCGGAGTAGTAGAAAAAATAAACAGCTGTATATCTTTAGGCAATTGCCACCATTTCTAGCAGTCTTAGATTATGTACAGCATTGACTCATCTAGGTCTGGAGTGGCTTGACTTGTAATAAATTTGACCATCTATGGAGGCATCATAAGCTCATCAAGACATTTGGCATCAGTAGCAAACGTGACTGCAGCACTAATCTGCAAACATGCACTGACAGAACCGTTACTTAACCCCTTCATGACTGAGCTTGTTTTTGGTTTCTGTTCGTAAATGACTGACACACTTTTGACATTTTTGCTGTGTGATTCTTCCACGTCAGTAATATACTTTCTTACAAAGTGCACCCACACATATTATATATTGTTTTTTAGAGGACAGATAGGGCTATATATTTATATCACATATGTGTGTCTAACGCCTCACTTAGGACAAATACAAATTAAAAAAAGAGGAAAAAACGTAAAAAAAAACTTTTTTTCCCAGTTTTGATTTGTAGTATTTTTTTTTAACAAAACCAGCACAGCTAAAAAAAAATGCAATACATACATTCATTTATTTGTCCCTTATTTTTAATTTTTTTACACTTTTCACTTTTTTTATACTGACAAATTTTATTTATTTAATTATATCAGGCAGTCATTGTGAATTAATCTCACTATTACTGCTTGATAAATTAATACATTTTTTTTATTATCAGGCTGCTTCAAACTTCAGAACAGCCGATAATAAGTTAGTGACACTGATCCTGCAGCAGTTCAGGATTCAGCTGTCAGTGAATGTTTCAGAAAACTTAAACATTCTACTTTCAAGAATAGATACATTATGTGTCTAATACATAACATTTTGTATCTATTCTTGAAAGTCAAAAGATAAAAAAAAAAAAAGCCAGTATAGCTTGAGAGAGATATCTCTCGATCTATACGAGCTGTCAGAATGCCGGCAATAGCCGACATGTGTGTCTGCTTTGCTGTGACTCTCAGACACCCGATATTAAGGTATCGGGTGTCTGAAAAAGGTTAACCCTTTCAGTAATGGATCTCTAGATAGTTAGACATTACTGAAAGGTAACCGCTGATTCTCAGCGGTTAGCAGCCTTCTAGTGCAGCAAATAACTCGTCACGTACAGTGTACGTGACGAGTCATTTGGTCCCTTTGTGGCTGGACGTACAGTGTACGTCTCCCGTCACGAAGGGGTTAATGGTCAGCATGATAACCATTGTATAAACAGGAGCCTTACGTCTCAGCTTCTGTTTAATCAGGCACAAGAAGGGCAAAATTATTTTTCCCAATAAATGTGCAAAGCACTACTATGCACAACTTTCTATGCCAGTTTTGTTTTTTTAACGGTTTATCAAGTGAAGCATAACATCTAATTATGGAAGGTAACTGATATTCATGTTCTTTTCCAATTATTTTATCTGTGAATCTGTTAAGTAATGATACAGTCTATTTTCTGAGCTCCATTAGAAATAATGAGAAAGGTAAAACCTAAAGTCTGCTATGGTAAGCTGTCTTTATGTTTTAATATTAAAACCCATGAGGATCTGACGCTTAAGAAAAATGTATAGCAGTTTAGTATATACAATGTATTTATTTAATATGGCTAAAAAAAGAAATAAACTCCTTTTTACATTTTCTATTCCATCTTTACATGCTTTATGGCAAAACACATGTTGCTAACAGAGCTCAATCTGATGTTTAAAGACACATAACTGAATGCGTCAGAGCAGCCCTCAAGGGCTCCATCTAAAGTTTCAGTAAAAGACATTATGCTTGAAATGAGATAACGAATGCTATTCTATTTCTTTGGAAAACCCACAGTGCTCTGGGATTCTTTTGTTGTATGAAATGTTAATGTTGACCCCTATTTAGACAACCCTGGTTTATCAGGTGATCACTGTTAATCTAACAGTGATTATCAGTGGTGAAAAACAATTTGGATCCAAGCCTTCTTTTAATCAAATGGCATGTCACTGGCTCAAATTTGATGCATGTGTATATATATATATCTATATCTATATATAGATATATCTATATATATATCTATATAAATCTAATTACTACAGCAAGTCAGCAATGACTGCAGGATGAGTCATCCTGTAGTTCAGGCATGTCAAACTCAAATGCAATAGTAGGCTGTATTGAAAAGAAATAATTTCCAAATGGCAATGTTATATCTACTGAAGGTCCAACCTACTTAATTTCAGAAAAATATAGCACCCTAGAAATTCACGTTATAGGCAATAACTTGACTTGGTTTTGAATCTAAAGAAAATTGCCATTAAAAAAAATACAAAGAAATTGTGGCTTATCAACCGGAGAAAGGTTTGGGGTTTATTATTTTACATTTGATAACAGGCTGATGGCCACAAACAAGTCGTGAATGGGCTGCATGTGGCCCAAAAATAGCACTTTGATATGCCTTGTTCTAATGGATAAAATGGGCTAGGAAAGGTGGTTACACTACAAAAGCGATTTGCTGTAAAACATCTCTAGCATCATCTATCTGTCCACAAAGCAACAAACCTATATCAACAGGCTGATCTGAGTGAATACGGTTGGGAGGCTGCTGTTTCCTGCGCACAATCTCCACGATCAAGGACGATGACAAATGTTCAAACTCTTTCATCATGATCACCTGGTTGAAGTGCGATTCCTTTACTACAAAGTTCAGGCAGTGCTCCTAAAACATAAGACAGGTAATTAGCAGGGGCAATAATGAACACATAGGGGGGGGAATTTATCATATCAATTGCAAGTGTTTGAACTTGCACGGAATATATTTGGGCCAGATTTATGATGCTAGTATAATGTTGTTGATAAATGAGGTTTAATAGACTCCAGGAAAGAAGACTTGCAACTTCAGGCAAAACGCTTAGCTGTCGCATCTTGAAGATGTGGTCATGGGGACTTGTGATTGTTTTGTTAGGATGCTCCAGTTACAGAACAAGTGCAGATGAAAACATGTGCAGTTGGAAAAGTAGTGCAAGCTCAGGTGAAAACAGGGGCACACGTTGAAAGACAGATTTGCACATAAAAAAAATGATCTAAGAGGCTTAAACTGTTACAATTGCTTTGATAAATTCCCCGCCAATGTCTTTCTCGCAAAATTATAATTCAGTAAATCTAATGATGACACGAAATATAGCCCTTGTACTAGGTGTGACATTTTACAATGAAAGTACACACATTTTCAGAAGCTCTTTCTCCTGGGGGGAATTCACATAAGACTGTTGGCAGCACTGAGCAAGAAGTGTGACCATACATACAGTAGATGTGAAAGAGAGACCATGTTCAGACAGAATACATCTGTCTTACCCTACAGAATTTTCAGATAAAATAAAATGATTTATAATAGTCTACCCCATGGCAGCTAAGATACCAGTGAA
This sequence comes from Nanorana parkeri, assembly GCF_000935625.1. NCBI lineage: Eukaryota > Metazoa > Chordata > Amphibia > Anura > Dicroglossidae > Nanorana > Nanorana parkeri. The sequence continues at coordinate 375,900 of NW_017307745.1, forward strand.
AAAAAGGTCATATCAGTCACCCAGTAGAAGAGAAAACAAATGGTTTTCACCCAGAACAGAGGGACATCCTAGTCATATTATAAATGATACACAAAACATCAGCCTCAATGCAGAAAAGCAGCTTCATTAAAAGGCAATGATTTGTATAGTATACAGTCTAAAAAAAACAAAACAATCCAGTTTAGACCCACTGGCTCTGCAGGAACCAAACATTGTTACGTATAGCCTGGCTGGGCACCACCTTATATACAATTTTCTAATAGGAAATGGGTTGCGATTCAGCAGCCAGGAAACAAGAACCTATTTGCACTAATGAAGCTAAATCTTTGAATCAAACCAATGAAATAACCCCTAACACCGAGGATATGAAAGCAGATCTGACATCACAACAGTACTACATGCAGTGTAGACGGAGAGAAGATTCTGCTTCTCTACCATATAGCAGACCACAGCACGTGCCGTGCAGAAAAACAGCACACGCTTTATATGACATCTGCTTCTTCCCATGCTGCAGAAAGTTAAAGCCTTGAGCGAGCTGGGAGAATTCTTACCTTCAACTGGTCCAGCTGCAGCTTGTTGGCATTTTCACACACCGTCAGGACGTTCTGAAGGTCAACAGATGCTTCAATATACTGAACACAGAGCTGCTCCAGTCGTGACAACTTAAAGTGTAATGCTAGTTTATATACATCCATGATGAGGAGAACATCCTCAACGTGACCTAAATGGTGAAAGTCAAACCAATGAACAACTGATCAGCCCCAGAGATTATTGCCTAACATTAGTCATGAAGTACGGTAATATTCATACAGGACAAAGCAGACGAGATCTGATTATACACAACATGGTGCTGTGTGAGAGCACACCTCTCTGGGTTTATAAAGACTATAAAATAGCACTGCTGGGTTTATGTATGGGTCATTCTACACTATTCTGATGTCCATTTACACCATCATCTGCAAACCTTACTGGAAACATATGACAAGGTAGATTATAGAGATTGACCCAGCCTGTAGCTGGACAGTAAAAGGAGAAGCAGCATTGTGATGGGTTTATTCTGCTTTTGCCTTCCATCAGCATGCTTCTTCTCAAAACACTTGAACAATTGGCATTCAGGTACGTACACTTCTTACATGTAAAAAAGACAGTACATTTAATGATTACAGGGCTCCATTCATTTGTGTCTTTTACATATGACTGGACTGACCCTTTAAGTGGTGAGAGTGGCTTTTTCCTCCTAGCACAGACACCCCGTTTCAGAAACAAGACTTGAGTTTATGTATACCACAGGCATCAGTACTAAGAACACATGGAAGGGAGGTTTTAGAGATGGCCACACAGATCAGCTACATCGAGGCCATTTTGGGTATAACACCCAGAGAAGGCGGGAGGTTAGTTTATGCCATGTTAAGAACTATGCTTGAGCTGGAGTACTGTAGTATAAGAATACCTCTCAATAAACTATTGAAAAACATATCATCACTGTAGTGAAAGATTAGGGAGGGGCGATCCATCTCTGAGCAAAGTAAACCCCCTTTTATTGAGCCTTTATCCACCAGTGTGTCCCTCACTGTCGCCTCTTCTGGGAGTCATTAAGCACTGCAGTCTGTGCCTGTAAGACTGGGTTCACACCTGGGCGTTACTATAGGCGCGTTTTTTCCTCTCGTTTCTAGGACGTTTTTTTAGTTCAGTAAGACGCGCGTTCGACGCTCGTTTTTATACCTCCCTGGCGGTATGATTTTATTTTTTTCCCACCTTTTTTTCTCTATCTTTTTTTTTTAACTTTCAAATTTCCCGCCGGTTCCGCCCCCTGCGACACGGTCGCTCGCAAGGGACGGAACCCGGAAGACGGCAGCGGCCGGAGGACACAGCGGGGATCGTGGACAAGATAAGACCTACGCTGTATACCCGAGTGTGGCTCGGGGTTATCGCTTTGGTTACCTTGAGCCACACTAGGGATCCCCGAGTGTGGCTCGGGGTTCCCGCTTTGTTAACCTCGAGCCACACTCGGGAATACCAATGGATACGCGTGGAAATACACCCCAAAAGAAGCTCCTGAACTTGTTTGGGCGTAGGGCGTTTTTCAGCATGTTTCCATGCGCTGAAATACGCCCAGGCGGGAACCATGCCCCTAGGAAATTATGGGATTTCACTTGCTGAGCGTTTTTTCAGCGATTCGATCGGCGCAGAAAAACGCCCAGGTGTGAACCCAGCCTAAATCACACTGTTGCAATCTTCAGGACCCACGAGAACCCTGCTGAAGGACAACCAATAGGAAGCATCTAAGTCACCCAGGCAGCACGTGGACACCCAAATTGTCACTCTCTCCCTTTTTAGCAAGAAAGAGGAAAGATGTATGACCACAGATTTAGGAAAGTAAAAGGGTGTTTTTGAAGAAATATTTTTTTTTTAAAGCTAACATGGCATCAGTTGGGGAAGGAGCATGGTGGGGGAGGACTTGATGCCTGGAGATCATATTTAATCTACCCAGAGAAGCAGCCAATGCATCCCACCCTAATAAAACAAGAAGGGGCTTAAGACCAACTAATTTACTGCTGTGAAATATATTTCTCAGGTCTCTTATCTCCCAACGAAGACCAACAAAAAGTAGCAATTACTATAGGGCTGTTAATCTAGAAGGAAAAGGCTAGATTTACATAAACCTTAAACCTAAGTTAACGAGCTCTTGTCCTGCCTCCCATTGAGAAGATCAACATACACATTAATAAAGGCCAGTTCTAAAGAAATCATGCATAGATGGTGCCTTCAGAAACCCTGATTATCAAGTCAATGGCTAAAACAGACACTAGCCGACCTTTCTGAGGGGAACAGTTCATTAGCTGCCTTGGCTTTTATGTCTGTTTAAAATGTTTTCCTCTGAAGATTAGGCCAACACTGCCTGTGATTGGTTCCATCCACCAGGGCGTGCTAGGGCTATACAGGCACTCAAAATAATGAAATGACTGTTTAAACAAATAATCATCTCCTGGTTGGAATATCTGAGAAAGATCCATGAAACAGTGAAAAACTACCAAAAATTGTCCATAGGCAACACTTTAAAAGTCTTTACAGCTCATCCATTTAGTGTTAACAGTGAATAATAGCCCTAGATTTATTGCTCTCACTTCAGCATGCGCAGTGATATACTGTAAAAGGTGTGGCGCAAGTGTTGTACCCGATTCACGTGCTTGTGTTCCTTAATGCATGTACTTTTATATGGAGTTGGAGGCTTTTACATTTTTTTTAAATTTTAACTTTTGATTGTTAAACTTTTTTTTGTAAAAAAAAAACGGACGGACGGCAAACTCCCATTGGCGGGTCGCCATAAATAAATGGCTTTTTTTTCCTGCGCGCCCAAGGGCAGAAAAAAAAACAGTTAAATTGTAAACAGCTGTTATACATACAAGCGATCGGCGGCTCTATAGTCGTCCGATCACTTGTACTTGGTGCCCTGCGCAACCCCCCTGCATCCTCATCTTTCATCCCGTGCTCCGTTGTCCCCTCTGCGGCCCAGCTTGTGTCAGGAGGAGGATGGGAGGGAGTCAGCCTCTTTCTCCTTGCTGATCTCCCTCTGAGCTCTGAATGCAGACTTGATGTGTATTACATCACTTCCGCATTCAGCTGTCATTTCTCTGGCTTCTCTGGCTGCTATAGCCAGAGAAGAAGCTGGTGAAGCAGATCTCTGCTTCATCAGCTTCTTTGGGGTCCCCAGGGAACATTAGGGGTCTTAGAGACCCCTAAATGTCTCCATAAAGAGGATCTGTCAGTGTGCCTGTGCTATTACATAGGGGGATTTGTTTGCCCCCTATGTGATAGCAATAACATTAAGTGTAAAAAAAAAAAAAATCACATATAAAGAAATGTAAAAAGAAACCCCCAAAACATGTTTAAGTCCCCCACCCCACGTATACGCATATATAAACATAAATACGCGGCAGGTGCGTCAACGACAATTGCACTACACATGTTACATATCGCGCGAACGTCGCAGTGAGAGCAATAATTCTAGGGCCATCAATCACTGATAACACTAAACTGATGAGCGGTAAAAGCTTTTAAAGCGTCGCCTATGGCCAATTTTGGGTATTGTAGTTTTTTGAGGTTTCACTGGTGCGCGCAATTTTAAGGCTTGACATGGTTGGTGTCTATTTACCCAACGTGACCCCGTCTTTTATATTTGACCAAAAACAGGGTAATAATAAATGTTTCATAATTTAATATAGGGGAAACAGTTTTTTTTTATTATTTACGGTAATTTTTCATATAGTAAAAAATTAAAACTCCCAGTGGTGATTAAATACCACCCAAAGAAAGCTCTATCTGTCCCCAAAAAATGGTATAAAATTAATTTCAGTAGTGTTGCATGACGGAATAAATGTCAGTCAAAGTACTGCAACGCTGAATACTGAAAAATGGCCTGGACAGGAAGGGGGTTTAACACCCCGGTCAGCAAGTAGTTAAAGCAGAACTCCAGGAAATATTATTATTGACCCATGCAGTGGGGCTACCCCCAAACTGCAAGAGTTACCTGCTCGTTTTGGTCTAGACTGAAAATAAAGTTATACTCACCCGATCCTCCGAGATGGCCGGCTGCGACAGTGCTACCTCCTGCCTGTCTCCTCCTCTCTGCAGTAATGGTATGTTCCTCAGCGTCCTCATGTTTTATACACAGTGTATAGAACATGTTGATTCACAGGCCATTAGACTGCTGGAACAGAGGTGGAGAGAGGCTCCGGGGGACTGATCGAAGAGCAAGCCGGCTCACATGATCCAGTAAGTATAACTTTTCTTATCTTCCCCCTAGATACAAACGGCCGCTTAACCCTTGCAGTGCAGGGGTAGCCCCACTAATAATCAGTTTCCCTGGAGTTCTTCTTTAACTCTTTGCCATCACCATCACAGGACCAATGTGACAGCCCTAATCAAAATCCCAACTCAAGAGTCAGAATATTAGTCAATTGACTCCACATTTGTTCCCCACTGGGGTAGAGAGAGAGAGATGAAAAAGATACAACTATTTTCTGCAAATGCCCTCTACATCTTATGCCCAGTTGGCAGCCCTACTAACCTTTCCGTGGGTACTTTATCTTGTCCGTATACAGGAACTGCATTAGCACTTCAAATGGCCGCGCTTCAGCATCTCTGATGACAACTTCCAGCATGGGCAGAGATCGGAACAATATTGCGTTGCTACATCCATTTTCTTGTTTTTGGTGTTCACTTTGACATTCTTCCTCTGAATCTGGGTTTAATTCCTGATTAGGGAAAACACAAGAAGAGTATTATGTTTTACAATGCTGAAACATACAAAACCCCACAAATATGACAATTCAGCCAGTTCTTAATGACTGCTTACTTTGTTATAGTATAGCCACGATCACTATTGTCCAGCCCGTGTTTATGTTTTTAACTCAAGGTAACATATAAGCACACCGGCTCAGTACCAAAGCACTTTTTTTTGTAAAATGTCGTTTTTCACTTGTATTACCCTTTCTTAGACTTTTCTGATTCTACTTAGTGAAAAAAAAGCTAAAATTTTTTTGTTCCAGCACACAGCAGTAGTCATGTTACTTACGTGTCTCTGCCGTTCTCTTGCCTGGGTAATCTTTTTCCTAAGCCATTTACATCGAGCAGTCACAATAGCTGTGTGTCCTCTCACTTTCTCCTCTTTCTAGTGGCAATGAAGAAAAGGGACATTAAGGCACAGTCTAAACTTTCAGATCAAGACAATACTGAGATTCTGAGCTTTAAAGATCACATTTCCTGCATATACCATAGACATGGTTAGTAATTGTTACACAGTTTGTGTGTTCAGAATAAAAGACATCACCTTGGTACAGGTGATTGGTTCACCTATGACCTTTATGGCTTGTAAAAGTTCTTCAGACATAAGATTTAGTTACTAATTTATAGAGTTACAATGTGCTTCACATAGAAATCATTTGCATCACCAACAATTACATACTCCTGCAACAGGCATACATACTAGGGGCAATTTGGGAAGAAGGCTTGTAGGCCCTGAGAGGAACTGAAGCAAACAATGTAAATCAGACAAAGAAAGGACATAAGCACGATGGACTTAGGTTTCATTCCATTAAGCAAATCAAGCCCAGGACACTGAATTAAAATGGAGCCTACAACTGGACTACAGAGTAATAAGCCAAATGAAAAAACCTGGCTGGGAGTAACATTGTTTTTAGCTGAGGTTTGTGATCACCAGTGGTAGACACCTTTGGGGATCAAAATTGTTACATGCTGTAGTGACCTCATTGTTCTCCATAACAGAGACCCCACAAGTGCGATCTGACCGCAAATACTGGGCAACCAGTCCCCAAGAACAGCTTACCTAATTGCCCTATAATACAGGAGACAACATGGAGAGAAAACTGTCCTATTAATGCCAATTTGCTAATCTTCAACTTGTCAATTATACCTTACAAATGTAACTTACTTCTCCTAAAATAAACTCCACATCACAAAATTGTTGGTTCTCAAACAGCCTTCCATAGTCCTCATGTAAAGTGCACTTGGGGTAACAGGAGAACTGTAAAGCAAGAAAAAACAGGGTCACAGTTGTAAATACCTTATCTGGCCATGGAGATCTGCATAAAGCTGATTGCTCATTTCCTGATCTTCTCCCTGCAGAGAGCAGTGACTGTCAGTCATGGCTCCCCACAGGGATTCCCCCCCCCCTCCCCTCTCTGTTCCTCCAGCGCTAACTGGAGGGATCGACAGGGGAGGAGGTTGGCACAGCTGGCTCTGCCTCTCTCTCTGCCAATCAGGTGGTGGGGTGGATCCGGACAATATCCTTCCCAGCCGCAGGGCGGCTCTGCACTGTCAGCATATATAGCAGGCAACCCCCGCTATATGCTGAGCTTTGGGTCGCAGGAGGAGGAGTAAATGTCCTTCTGTGACTCTGAAGAGAACTATGGCAAAAAAAAGGTTGGGCCATAGTTATCTTTTAAATTCTGTCAAAAAAGTACTGTCATTTACGGAGGCAAGGTCACAGAATAAAAATGACACCTAGCTGCGCTAATATGACACCTAAATGAACACAGACTTCTATATAATGTGTAAACCTATAAACCATAAGCTGCTGTGTGACCTCAAAAGCAGGTAGTGAATGTATTCTCAAATCACAGCGCTAACAAACTGATACTGGTCCCCATGTGATACGTCACATCCGGACTATTTCAAGAGTGATCTTCGCTCCTGAAAAAGCCCTGAAGTGACGAAACGCGTGTCAGGCAGTGTCATCTGGGGATCTTTTTTACGATGTTTCACTCCTGTTTGGACTGCTGAGTGGAGTTTCACTTGGAATTTGTGCAAGATTTTATTCAGATTTATCCTTTTTTAAATGTGCACTAGTTTTGAAATGATTTGTTTAATAAATCATTTTACGCTATGATGTCCTTTACTGTCCTGTTTCTGAGGAAATGTTGAAAGACACTGATGCCATTCATTCTGTCTATGTGGTGAGAAGCCATCTGATCGAGAACATCAGCGTGGATTGCTTGCTATGACCGAAGTATATTTATACTAGGTCACATTGGTTCTGGTGAGTGGCATATCTGAAGGGGCACGTTGGGATTTCACTATCACTAGCACTGATGGAATGCTGAGAAAAGTTTTGAAGATTATATAAAGACTGGGATTGAATTAAAAATATTGTTTTTTCACAAAGGGTGTTTGTGAGCACATTGTGGATATTTACTTGTACCTTTTCCCCACTATCATTTATCACTTTCATTGTTATGATCACGTATATCAATTGGTTTAGAGTGACCAGTATCAGTTTGCTAGCGCTGTGATTTAAGAATACAATAAGGTCACAGAATAGAATGTTCCTAGTTATGCGTTTTCTTACCTGAAAGCGATACATCTCTCCACTCCTGACATTATTATCCACAGTCCCACCAAAGATGTACATAGCATCTGCAATTACAGCTGCGGCATGAAAGAGGCGGCCACTGGGCAACTGCGACACAAACAATGGGAAACCATCACAAGGTCCTGCTTGCTGCAAAGCCTAATACAAAGAATAGGAACTATCCCATGAAATATACAAACATGGTTTTTATGGTACAGTTCAGTTTTTACACCAATTATCTTGTCAGACATAAAAAAAATACAAATAAAAAAAAAACACAAGTTCAAATGGAAATAAAAATTACAGTAAAGAGGAAAAAACAAACACTTTATAATTCGTATACTGTATAATAATGATATATATGCCAAGGTGTAAGACCTGCAGACAGCCAACACTTGTGGAACTATTGCAGGCTGGGAATATAGTAGAGATTAGGTGTTAAACAAATCAAATTTCAGTTTACTGTATTCAGATCAGCGAAGGATGAAACCTAATTGGTTGTTTTGGATTTACGTGCAGTGCTTTAAAACTAGACTTAGTAGAATTCATCCTTTGTGAGTGAGGACTTGATACCCTGGTATAGTGAACCGATGATACAAGGGCATCCTTTTTCTATGAAGGGATATATGAAATGAAAGCGCTCAACTTAATTTAACACCCAGACAATCTGTATATTACCGCTATCCGGTACAGTTCCCCCGTGCCAAGAAAATTGTAATTAAATGCCTCAGTTGAGAACTATGAGTATTCAGCTGTGTTTGCTCCTAGTTGTCTGATCATGTGATTGACAGCTAAATGTTTCCAGCTAGTGATTCTGAACCATTCAGTATGGTTCCTTATAATGTGATCACCATAACAGCCAATCGTAGTGATTAAAGGGATTTGTTTGTAAACAAACCTCCCAGCTAGATCTGCCATGGTGCCTTGCACAAGGAGATGCAAAGTGACAACAGAAGTGCATAAAAAAATAAAGTGAAACATTTTGGGATAACTTCAACTTCAGTACTAGCAGTTTACCTAAAAAACACAAACCAATAAGCATGGTTTCCAATCATGGGATCAACCATAACAGCTGATCAAGTTGGTCACAGAGATTTGTTTACAACAAGCTAAATTTGGTCAGGGCTTCTAGGATTTGATGAGCCCTGGTCATGAAAAAGTTAATGCCTAGCTTCCCTTCCCCCTATCACCTGTTATTGTGGGCGACACTTGAACATGGTCTATCAGGACACCCACCATCCAAGAATTTGGTCCCGTCTGAAGGTTTTTTTACTGTTGGAGGCATTAGGAGACCACTTTTCGCCTAAAGGGAAATGGATAACCCTGGAGGAATCTCCTGGGATCTCACTTTGAAGTCTACCAGCTCTTTATTCTTTTTTCCCTTTGGTGGTATTTTGATACGTGACTCATTATGAAGTCCTATAGTTTATGCATATACATGTCTTGTTTTCCAGTACAGCTGCTGCGTCAGCTTTTTGGTCCCATTTTGTGAGCTGTTTGCATTGTACAACCAATACAATTCTTGTGAAAGAAAAAGTCAATGCCTGCAATGTCTAATTACCTATTGAAATGTTTCATCATATATCTTCATATCATTCCATTATACAGCACAAACACAGGGAACAATAACTCTCAGGATGTTTAAAAAAAAGGAGATAAAGTTTATTAAAAGAGATCAAAAAAAGAAAATGAAAACATACAATGAAATGGATCTCACCTCACTATCTGGACTGGCTTGGATCACCTCCCAGGACTGAGAGTCCACATCATAGCAATGCAGTTCATTAGGCAAAGTGTTATCTGCTGCACCCCCAAACACATAGAGGTGGCGGTCAAAAGCCACCATTGTGTGCCCATAACGTCTCTGCGGGGGAGGAGGGGAACCGCGCAGTAAGTGTTCAGTGGGAATACGCATCCAGCTGTACCACAAAAAATAACATGCATCAGAACAGTAAATCTTCAATCATCATTTGTGTGTTATTATAAGACTTACTATAATGTTCATGTGTCCATAGTCTATGAATCACTACATAATGTAAGATACTCAAATCTAAAGCCATTAAAATCTATCTGTAACCATATATTTTTTCCTGTCTGTATCCCGTTGGTGAACTGCGAACAATCACTGTTGATAGCAGTCATCCGTGAGCTGAAGTATGAAAACTATACTTTTATCCCTGATCGCTGAGTGTTTGTACCTCGCTCTCCTCTCTGACACGCTGTCACAGGAGGCTGATCGAGCGGTGTAGGGAGGAGAGCTCAGCCTCCTGTGACAGTGCGGCCTGTCTCCACCCACATACTGCTGTGATAGGAGGCTGAGCGGTGTGGGAGGAGACACCAGCCGCCCACAGCGCTCTCCTCCCGCAGCGCTCGGCCGGCTATCACAGTTTATCTCCTCCCCGCTGGGACACAGAAAGAAATCACAGATGCGCCGATGCATCGGCAGGAAAATGGCACTTTCGGCATTATGCCAAAAATGCAATTTTCGGTGGCCGATACATCGGGGCATCCCGAGTTAAAATTATTGCATATACCTTTAAGAATGACAATAGTAGGAGAAAAAGTAAATGTTACTCTAACAAAAAAAAACTATACGTGGTAGGCTTTTTATTTTGGTCATATCTGAAATCAGCTCCTACAAATTTAGTACAGAACACCAAAAATATGAATGTTATTGGAAAAAAAAAAGTGAAAAAGTGTTGCCCAGTGTATTTAGAAGCGCCATGATAAATTAGCCTTACAGTATGAAGGACACTGTTAGAACAAACAATGAGCTGCCTAAACTTAAGATTGATCTTTCTGACTCCAGATCCTTGTGTATAGCCAGGCAATCAGTGTGTAAAATGTATCAAGACAAAAACTGGATTCTCACACTTTCTCTGCAAATTCAAACTGGAATAAGTTGTTTGTAATCTTTGCCCCACTTTGACCAGAAAAGACAAACATTTTATCCCTGCAGACAGCCACGGGGAAGTTACAGCAAGATGGTGGGATCTCTCCACTTTGCTCGATCTGCAACACAAACATCACAAGTCTTCAGTTACACTCATCTGAGGGACGCCCCAGAGGAATCAAAGTCACATTGCATCCAACCACAGTTAGAGATACTGGGCTGACTTGGATTTTTTCTAATTACCAAAGAGGATAACATTAGCCAGCCCCCCTTATCTGACAATCTGCACTAAAGACATATTAAGCTGGCCATACAATGATAGAATTTAGGCTTAGGAAAAATTCCAGTAACTTTTACATTTCAAACCTCCAAATTATTTGGTGCAAAGTTTACATTACCTCTTCCCACGTTGATAAATCCCGGTCTTGCAAACTGATTGTCCACATGTCATTTAGTCTAATTATAAGAAAACATACAGATCCGTTATCATTACAATTTGTGCATGATGAACATACAAAATCTCTACAAAGTAGATCAACGTGAAGCACCTATACAAAGTGGATGTATGTGCTGCTTGCAACTAATTGGTTTTTATGCATTTTACAAACTCCAAATCTCACAGCTTAATTTGTGCAGCCCGTATGTCCCATGAGTTTACCCTTTTATCTGAAAGGTTTACATTTTGAGTGGTATTCCCTTATTAGGTCTGTCTGACCTTGGCAGGGAGACATTTTCCCAAAACCAGTCCCACCATTATAACCATGGCTCTGCTGTGAGCTAAACCTAGCACCGGTGTCTGAAGTGCATGTGCCAAGCATCATGTTTTCCTATAGAAAACCTACCAGCTGGTATCAACTACCCCTTAGTGGATTCTTCATAGAAATACATAGAGGATGCCCAGTTAGAAAGGAGTAACAAAAAGGAGTTCAAAACACAGCACAGCACTTGCTGTATTGGCCTCTCAACAAAGAACTCACCAGCATAAGCAAAGTTGATGAAATCAGTGGACAACCCATTTTCATATCTCTGTCCTCTTTATCAAACCACACTTTAAGGCACTTAGATAGCTATAATTACAGTTCCCACATGCCAGTGCTAAGTTTGTTTACTCTAACCTGCAATATTTACTACCTGAAGAGAACACTGTGAATGTCTTTAGCATACCTGGCATTTCCATCATATCCAGCAAAGATCCAGAGTTTATCATTGTACACTGTAGCTCCATGTGCTGAGCGGGCCACTGGTAATCTAAAATTTGTGAAACATCACAGATAAGTAAAACAAGTCTCCATGTGTGAAAATGACTCAGAATCTAAATGATCATCACTGGTAGACTAAATGACAAGAACAACAATGTGATTATGTAAATTATTACATGTATACAAATCGATTTGAGGGGTTATTAACTTACAAATGATCGCTGTTCTCACAAGGACATATCCGATAATGACACAGTACAAGATCTCGGTTTCTTATACAGAATTATAGTAACACTTCACTGAAGTGGTACAAGAATCCCTATGCTGCTGCATTCTTATTGTACCAAAAGAGATTAGATAAAAGTCAGACTCATCAGTCAGCCTAACGATGTCTGTGGAAGCAGCTACACAGATTTTAAATACATTAGCGTTCATGAAAATTTGCAAACTAAATCAGAAGAGAAGTGTAATATACATCACAATATGTATTCCTTACAAAAGCATGACATAAGACATTCAAAATGCAGATCCACAAACCTTCCTTCAACTTTCCATTCTGTCCAGAGTCCAGTTGCAAATTTGTACTCAAACAAATCATTCTTGTTTTTCAGATTTGAATTGGAGTAGATGTCCCCAGTGTAGCCACCTAGACAAATATAATAATAATGATAATAATAATATGCATCAACACTTGCCGATGCAGCCAAAACAATCTGTTCTTAAGATAGAATCAGACAGAATTTGTTTAATTTCAGGACTAGAGCTTAATTACTACATGCTGGGAGAATGATGTGTGTATATTGTCACACACATTTCTGAGGGCCGGATCACACTATAAAGTCTGTGTTCCAGAGCGATCAGCCTCTGAAACGCACACCGGCCGACTCCCTGCATTGAAGTCAATGGCACAGCAACCACGCCACTCGCACCCGGAATGCGGGCACATTAGTGCCGGAGTTCCGGTTCAGTGCAATCTGCAAAAATGCTGCAAAGTCTGGAACGCAGACTGTGGTGTGAACCGGCCCTAAACATTTATGCTCAGAGGTGCAGAATGCCAAGCCACCTGGATAGCCAGGACTTGTCCTCTTTGACTACGGAACACCTCCTTGTTATGGTATTTAGATGGGGGGGGCGCGGTGTCACAAGAGGTGGGCAGGACAGACAACACTGTCTAAAATTTGTCATTCCAAAACAGGAAGTTAAGAGCAGGTTGGATTTCTGACAGATCAACAAGGATTTTTTTGCTCTTGGAGTGTTGTTAAAAAGCTAAAACACGAGTAAACGTGCTTGTATTGCAGTGATGTACTGCGTGTTCTTTTTATTTTCCCAATACATACAATTTAAGAGGAGAAAGAGACCAAGACAACCTATTAGGTAGCATATAGTCAAAACAAGAAAACATAGTCCCAAGTAATAAAACTCCTTAGCCTGCCGAGAGAGCAGATTTAATCTATTGTCCACATTGTTGTACAGCAAGGAGCAGATGTAAAGAAGAGTTACCTGCATGCATATAGAGCCACTCAGGTGAATACAGCCTAAAACACTCAGATTACAAGCTGTCATTTTACTCACCGAACACGAACATGCTGCTTCCATATACCACAGCTGAATGATGATATCTTGGTGCTGGGGGAGTTCCTGTTGTAAACGCCCTTTAATTTAAGAATGTACAAATATTTTTCTGTTACAGGAAAGTTTACATTAACAGGTATAAAATGAACAAGGTTTTAGGAGAAAATCATGCTCAGAGCCAAACTCCAGCCAAAATGTTTTGGATAGAGCGGGAAAGAGTTAGAAGAGTTTTACTGCTGTCTGTGCACCTACTCGGGAGATTTTCACTCCTATTAGCAGAGAGTGGAAGGGTTACAACTGACAATATTTTTACTGCTCTCTGTGCTTTACTGTCCCAGGAATGCCCACAATCCTATTTTCTGTATGGGCATTACAATGACAGTTTGTGAGATTTGCCAAATGTGGTCCAAGTCAGAAATATATACCTGACAGAAAATTGTAACTTTTCTTTGTAACGCTTTAAAAAGACATCTAGTAAGGTAAAACACAAATAACTGTAAGGCTATATTATGCTAAGAGATCAAATGCTGAGAATATGTGACTAAACACCATTAGCTAGTCAATCTATTGACTTTTCAGGGTAGACTATTAACTTATATTTTACATTTGACTACAGCTGCACTTTTAAGTGTCTGAAGGAAGATATTTTTTCTTATCCATGTCAGTTAAGTAGATTGCTCCCTTCTTTATCCCCTCTGCATTGAGCAAAACCTGTTCTAGTTCTAGAATTCAGTTCAAGGAATAATAAGCCGGCACAGAGCAGTGATAAGTAGCCACATTGCTGGCAGAACAAAACACATACCTGCACCAGGAGCAGTCTTTTACATCAAACCTCAGCAAGTCATTTAACATGTTCTTCCTGTCAAAAGAAAAAAACGTCATCTCTTATTTCTCCTCCTCTGACAAATACTGCAATAAATAGAAACTACACTGTGTTTTCAGTCAGTACAGCTATTGGTGTGACATTTACCAGAAATTTTTCCATAGTACATTATATTTTGAGGATTGTATTTTTATAAAACGGATCATTTTTTTTCTCTCTCTAGTGTCTCTATATCAGGCAGTCCATCCAGCATTCTAGCTGAAGAACTGCAGAGACAAAATTAAACGATAAGCCACATAGGGAGGGTGTTGTGCTTTCTAAGTCTGAACGAACACACACACACACACACCTCCCAAGACTCAGTCTAGGACATTTACTGTATAGGTTGAATGTTCTCTCTTTGTTAACACAGGGTTCCTCCAGGTGCTTTGGCACTGTATTTACACAGCACACTGGCCAACTGGTCAGGGCTCTTGTTTTAGAGCTGGGCTTGTGTCTTAATTGAAGTTATGGCATTATGTGCATGGAGTATGTAAGTTCTTCTTTTATTTGTATGAGGTTCCTACATGTGCTGCAGGTTCTTGTAACAATACAAAAGTGCACAAGTAGGCTAATGGGTTTGCCCCCGAAAAAACTAGGCTGACATGAAAAATTCTATGCACTCTGTAAAGCACTGTATAAAGAAGTGCAACAAAAACCCAATATCTGTTACCCTGGAGTTCAGCTTTAAAATGAATCTGTGATCAGGCTATGGACATTCAGGTACTTACATATTCTTAACAAGCAGTAAATGAGCCTTAAAGGAGAACTATAAGATTAGTGAAATGCACTCATCCCCATAGTTAGATCCGACATGTGACACTGAAGCTGTCACACATCACCCTTATAGATCGAGAACTGAGCGATCATATACCGCCGATTGCTCGGCTCACGTTCTTCTCCCCGCAGAGAGTGCTGACTGTCAGTCACCATTCTCCGCAGGGATTCCCCGCTCCCCTCTCCTTCCACCAGCATTGACTGGAGGGACAGACAGGGGAGGGGGTGGGCACAGCCATCTTTGTCGTGGCAAAGCCAGCTGTCACTTAGGTAGTGGGGTGGATCCCAACAATATTTTTGGGATCATTCCTGGCTGCAGCTCAGGTCTGCCAGCAAACAGCGGGCAATTATTAAATGTCCTCCTGTGACCCAAAAGAGAGCTAACGCTAAAAAAGATTGGCCATAGTTCTCTTTTAAAACAAGCCCTCACTAATCTCTGTAGCTGCAGACACTGTGAAGCAAACTATCCTAAATCCTCAAAGCAGAAGCACTACAATTCTGCTGGTCACTCAATGCTCAGCTCCCCCTCACATAGCACCTTCTCTGTGATTACATTACAGATTGGAAAGCTGGAAGGTGATGGTGAACTGAGCTGCTAAGAAAATAACTTGAATGGCTTCAGTGCTTCTGCTGTGACTTTAAAGATTAATTTCTTCAAAGTGCCTACAGTGCCACAGCTTATGAAGGGCGTGTTTAAAAAAAAATCGTATTTACGGTTACAAGAATGCAAATACTTAAATGTCCGTAGCCTAGCCACATGTTCACATTAAGAATGCGGACGACTGGTAGATCTACAATACAAATTACTTTTAGCTATATGTTTGCTTTATTTTTACATACCCATTATCGCCACCAAAGACATATATAGCATCTTTGTAAGCTACAACAGTGTGTTTACTGCGCCTGTGAAACAAAGAATAGAAAAAGCATATTTTAATGCACATAAATCCACAAATGTCTAGTACAAAGGTTTACAAATCCGCTTAGAGAGAACCTATCACATCTCTAAAGATTTTAAACCTGCCCTTCCCTGCAAAAGAACACAGAGTATACCCATCTCTCCGGTGACCCATTTATTTTACCTTCCCTCCATTCCGGTGCTGCAGCCTCAGAATGCCAGGTGCCCGTTTCCCTCACTGTGCATTTTTGCAGCTTCATCTGCTTGCAGGTCATTACTGGGTCCTACAGCAATGCAAGGGTCAGCAGAAGAAACTAGCAGCGGTTGGGGAGACATCTGACGCTCTCAGAGGTGGTACAGGCCAAATAAGCTTTTCAAGGCTGCAGAACATTTATTGATCAAAAGAATTTAAGCTATTTAAAAATGCTAATGAAATCACTTACAATGGATGTTGTTCCTTGATATATAAAGGTTTGTTTCCTGCAGAATCAGCTGGTCCCCTTAGCACTGCTCGTGATATTCTGTTTTAGGGTAGCTCATTTTGCTTTGCCAGGTCCTATGGAGACACCCTTGTGTGTGCTAGTAAGCAAACACACAGGCAAAACACAGCAAACCACTTCCCTGCTCCCTGCTCTTTGTTTCTCCCTTCTCCTGTCTAGTAGATGGACAGCTGCTGGAGGCCGCTCTCTCCCTTATGATCTTGTACTGGAAAGGAAGTTCAGGGAAGCAGAGCTGAGAGAGGTGGAGTCAGCTGCTCAGAAACATGATGTTAAGTGCTTAAGAAAAAAATAAAGAAATACTTTGCTGTGCAATGGATATTTGTTTGATCTGGATTCATTATTGAAAAAAAAAAAGTTTGAGAATGTAATACTGCTTAGGAGAAATGGGCCACCGGTACTTAATTAACAAATAAAACTTTCCATACTAACAGAAAAATAAACCTTTCACTGTGGGCATTGTTTCCCCCTGACAGCCTTGATTTGTCTGCACGTTATTTCAGCCTGCCTCTAAGTTTCTGGACACCTGCCATCCCTGAGTAGTAATGCTGACTTTGCACCAGTGTCAGAGATCCCCGACATCCACATTTATCAAACATAGAAAGCGGCAGTGTTGAAGTCATCCAAATATGTTTCAGCAACTATGCACCCTAAATGTGATGTGGTCACTATGCTGCATTTATCTTTGTATACACATGTACCACTAGTATGGATCTAAAAGTCTAGGAGCAAGCCGGCTCCGGGGTTCAGGTGAGTGTAACATTTTTCTCCCTAGACCAAAACAAGCACTTAACCCTTGCAGTACAGAAGTAGCCCCACTGCAAAGGTTGATACATATTTTGCTTTTTTTCTTCAAATTAAAAAAAAAAGAAGCATGGCTGTTAAATGTGTGTAACATAACAATAGTTTCTGGATGATTGTAAAGCAATGTGTGAAAGAAGACCACAAGACTGGTCAGCATTAGACATGCAGGTCGCTCACTCACCTGGCCCCTACAAACTCATCGCAGGGCAGCAATCTCCTCCAGCGGTGGACACTTTCAAAGGGCCCAAAATTCAATGTCAGATACTCAACACTGTCAGAGCAACTGTGATCAAAATCTACACTGGGGGCCACCTTAGACTTGCAAGCCATTGGGGCACAGACACTGGACTCCTACAAGAAGAAGAAATGACAAATAAGGTGTCAGCTCTATCCGCTCCCAGCTATAGAACAGCATGTCAGTCCAGCCACTAAGGGCTGCCCGCCTGGCAGGCACATAATACGGGCACCGTGTACAGAACTGTCATCTGATGGGTTCATATCAGGAAGAGAACCGCAAACAGGGCAGGGAGCTGCATTCAGCTGACAGGAAGGAAGCGGAAACGTAACAGGAAACGTCAGACTATCCATCCAACTGCACAGCTCTATGGTTAATGACCAGTCTGTAGTCTAATCGCTGAACTACACCTATTATGGTGCAAGAGCGACATCTAGTGACTGAAAAACAAACTGCAATGGATAGATGTCTGTGAAGGTTCTCATTCATCCAGGTCATGGTATATCTGTATAAAATAAGTCAAGGCAAAAAAAAAAAATACAGCAAGTCCAGTTGCCTTGACTTATTTTTTACAGATATGCAATGGATAGAATATGGAAGGGTTTGTATTGCTGTCTCTGTCCCCAGTATGAAGATTCACCCTCTCTGTGGGCCCTTTGTCATCAGGAGTGATAGAGATTTCCTTTATTTTGCAGAGCTAAAAAACAAAGACACCACAACTGGACCTAAAACATAAGTCAGCAGAGGTCTGTTTACTTGCAATTTCAACCTCCGCCGTGAACTTCCGTTCTGTCTTTTTTTTTTCTTCTTTGCCAACCTTTATTTTATTTAACATGTTTTTTTATTTTATTGAACATGTCCTGAGTGAGGACAGAGTTATTTTATTGAACATGTCCTGAGTGAGGACAGAGTTATTTTATTGAACATGTCCTGAGTGAGGACATGCATTTTTAAAAAAACTTTAAAAAGCGTATTTAAACTTCCATTGACCTCCAGTGCTCGGGCATTTTTATTCTTACTGACCACAGTCTGGCCCCCAAACAGTGTGACAGGTGTTTTAACTGGCTCCTTTGTTTTAAAGGTTTAGGAATCCTGGTGTAGTGTGTAATATGCCAAAGTTGTACTGTCCTTTCAGCGAGGGACTACAGAGCATAGTTTAGTATGATTTCAAGATAACAGAGTTAAAAGAGGTTTTTTTTATATATATATAGAGTGATGTCAGTTTTAGCCTGGGAAAAACATAACTAACATAGTTAATTAGGTGATATTGTCTAAACCTGCAAAGTCTGAAAAGCACATAAGAAAAACACATTACAATGGGTAGAATATTGGCATGGCATCCATTACTTCATATGTCCCAGACTTCTCTGTTTAGTTTGTTTAATTTTGCGTGGGTTGACGGTTCAATTTTCAGAATTCACATACTGGTTGATTGACTTCCTCCCCGCTATGCTGGTGTTATGCTATGAGTTATGTAGGGATATTAGAATGCAAGCTTCTTTGGTATCAGGGACTGATTTGAATGGACCGATGTTCTCTGTAAAGCACTGCAGACCAAACTGTCAAAATGGATACAATTCACAGATTTTCTAATGTATGTAATTGTTCAGCTAATTCCCTCTCAATATTTATCTACAAACCATTCCTGTTCACAGTCAATTTTTGGTTATGGGGAGAATAACCAATTCCCCACATGAAAGTGACTGGTGCCTAAGCAACCCATTGACAAGCTTGATATTGCGTCATGTGGTGATGTGTCCAAGCAAATACAGATTTCCACCGAGCTATTTGTGGAGGAATTTGTGTGGCCTCTGCCAGCAGCGTCAAGGGGGCAATGGTATATATAAAGGTACATTCTGGTACCCTGTGGCACCTACAATCCAGTGCTTAATACTTTTTTTTCTTAAACTACAGGTGTACTTTAAAGGGTATCTATGATGAAAAACTAAAAATAAATATGTTTTAATATATTTCTGTATTGAATTTCCATTAGTTCTATCCCACTCCTAATAACCATATCCATCTAGAGGTTTATAAACTTACTTGTTGAAGGTTTATAAACTTACTTGTTGAAGATGCCCATATGATGTACTTCCTCAATGCACACAATTTCACTTAGCCCTGTGAATTTGCACGTTTTTGTGTCACAACTCTAACTAAGCCTAACTAAGCATACTTTCCAAAGTACAAGTTAATGTGTGAACTTCCCACAAGGTAGCATCATCATTGCTTGCTGGAAGCAATGCATGATAGGATGTGTAGTCTTGAGAAATCAAGATTGCATCACGTCAAGCAGCGAGGAAAGAGATACAAAGCACACTGGGAATCCAGGAAGTTGTTGGAATTTTTTTCAAGTAAGCTTTGATTGCTTCATCAAAACAACTATAGTATACAGTATAATCCTATTACAATGCTGATGTTATAATGGAATAATATATTCTGTAACTTTATATAGTAACTCCCTGAATAGAGAGAAGGCTTGGTAGGAGGTAGCTGAATGGAACTGGGATAGGCTAAGAATAAAGACAGCTTAGGAAGGACCACAAGACAGATTGTTAAAACAAAAAGTCAAGCAATAAACAAAGGCTACTGCTGCTTTCACATCTGCAATGGGATAAGCAGAGTGCTCCTTGATAGGAAGGAAATTTATTCTGAGGTTATAGTAAGAGAAGAAAATATAATTTCAAAGAGAGAGTAGAGAAAGACACTAAGGAGAATTCTGCAGCTGTTTAGAGAGATAAAGCGATAACAGAGAAGATAATAATCAGAAGCCGTGTCTGTACAATAATTACAGGATGTACACTTAGACCATATAATATGTTATTTATTGCACTCTTGACAAACTCTTTGAGTGCTTCTTATTTTTAAAAACTCTATTGCCCACTCACTCTTAGAGCAGCCTGAGAAATATTAGCGGTCTACTGCCTAATTTTGAAATGGAAATGTAAAGAGAATCCTATGTCATAAATAGACTTTAGGTTTGAAGATGCCAGTACAAATATGACTCCCTGATTCTCCAGGGTCATGGCAGTCACCATATGCCTTCCTCTTCTGTTTCTTAGCTGTGGAGTAGGAGGTGCTAAGGTGGAAGCGCCTACTACTTACAACCTATCTAGATGCTTCAGGAAAGGAAACATAGGCTTCCACTTTCCCTCTTCCCTCCCTTCCTAATGGAAAAGTTCAGTGTCCAAAAACATTCCTATTTCATTGCTGGCTGGCATAAGTTGATCAATGGTAAAATCAGAAAGCAGCAGGAGGTGAGTACCAGCTTCAGTCAGTTAAAAGTTAACCTTAATGAGATAATCCTGGTGTTTGTAGGGGGTGTGGTGCTGGGAACTCTACAACCTTTCTACAGGATACTGGATGGTGAAATACTATATGGTAGATAATTGCGCACTAAACCACGTGTTGTACAAATTCAACTGCCACAAAGTCCAGAGACTCTGAAATAATCAGTTGTTAAAGTCCATTTCCACCTTTGTAAGTGATTAGCATTTATTGTGGTAATGTAGAGATGCAGTGATGATGTACAGTAAATGTGTGCACATTTTCATGACTCACATTGCTGGCTTTCTTCATTTTTTATGAACTTCTTATTAGGCCTGAATCCTACAAACTCAAAATTTTCTCCACAGAAAACTTAGTCTGACACTGGAGTCAGATTGTAAAGCAGCACAGCTGCCCCCCGCCCTGTGATTCTGTGTAACATGGTCACTTAACACCAGCTCTGCCTTTGCACACAACACACTGTCCAAGGTGGTTGCCACTATGAATACTAATGAACGGGGGCTGGAGTGCTCAGTTGTTATATACACAGGTTGCTTGCAGAGCACAGAGGCGGCCATTTCCATGAGGATATGAAGAGGAAAGCTAACAAAAAATGTAAGTTTCTGTGTTCATATACAGAAACTACATATGCCTGCTTCATGTAGCCTTGGTGTACATTGCTAGCATATGTTTTTTTAATTACTTCCACAAAGGTGAAAATGGGCTTTAAGACTGTTAAGGATCATCAAGAACTGGTGTGAGAGAAGTACACTTTTAGCCTGGATCTCTAGATAGAGTTAAAGGAGAACTATGGGGTTAGGGCTTTTCCCCATAGTTCTCCTAAGGGTAATGGGAGGACACAAACTAGCATCCTCCCGTCATCCAAAACTCAGTATACCGTGAGCTAGAGCTCGCAGTATACTGAGACACCGCAGTCGGAACGAATCCCGACAATTCTGTCTGGATCCACCCCTCTGCATGAGTGACAGCTGGCTCTGCCTATCTAGAGGCAGAGCCAACTGTACCCGCCCCCTCCTGACCACTGACACAGGGGCATTTATTATTTCTACTGACCACTGACACAGGAACATTTATTATTTCTACTGACCACTGACACAGGGGCATTTATTATTTCTACTGACCACTGACCCAGGGGCATTTATTATTTCTATGGAAAAAGAGGATATTGTACCCAGAGTACCACACCCAATATCGGTCAGAGTGTATTTCACTCTTTCATGACTCTCAAGACAAACGACCCCCAGCTGCTAACATAAGACGTAATCAAGAAAATGTGTTTTACAACAGGAGGTTAAAACAAAGTGCAGCTAGTAAACAGGGTCGGAGGCTCAAAATGAAGTACAAAACAGTAATTTATTGATTTAAAAAGTTGTCTAGTAGTTAACCAAATGCACCATTAGAACCAACAAACCCAACACAATTAAAAACTAGTTATTGCAATAACCCATTCACTCATATATGCACACAAACATTCTATGGGCAAGCTGATCAGCGTAATGTATGATTCCGGGTGGTCCTCAAATGGTTTGAGGAGACAGCGCTTGGACTGTAATTATAGAAAGGCGTTAATGTCAAATGCCTGGGATATTTGTTCTATAGTGTCTAAGCACTTCTGTCCATTTATGGAGATGATGATTTCGTGAGTTGGTAATATCGTTAATTAAGTGTTTTGAGTAGCCTTAATTCTTAAAGTGGAAGCGGGTAGTGATCAAAGTAAAGTGCTTGATTGGAGAAGGTAAAACACATTTTCTTGATTACGCATTTATTATTTCTACTGGCCACTGACACAGGGGCATTTATTATTTCTACTGACCACTGACCAAGGGGCATTTATTATTTCTACTGGCCACTGACACAGGGGCATTTATTATTTCTGCTGACCATGACCCAGGGGCATTTATTATTTCTACTGACCATTGATGTAGGGGCATTTTTACTCCCACTGACCACTGACACAGGGGCATTTTAACTCCCACTCACACAAGGGCATTTATTATACCTAGTGACCACTGATGTAGGGACATTTTGTACTCTCATTGAAAACCAACATAAACATATTTTGACTTCCATTGACCTCCAGTGCTCGGGCATTTTTTATTCTTACTGACCACAGTCTGGCCCCCAAACAGTGTGACAGATGGCGAACTGGCTCCTTTCTTTAAAAGGTTTAGGAATCCTGGTGTAGTGTGTAATATGCCAAAGTTGTACTGTCCTTCCAGCGAGGGACTACAGAGCATAGTTTAGTATGATTTCAAGGTAACAGAGTTAAAAGAGGTTTTGTTTTTGTTTTGTTTTTTAATATATAGAGTGATGTCAGTTTTAGCCTGGGAAAACATAACTAACATAGTTAATTAGGTGATATTGTCTAAACCTGCAAAGTCTGAAAAGCACATAAGAAAAACACATTACAATGGGTAGAATATTGGCATGGCATCCATTACTTCATATGTCCCAGACTTCTCTGTTTAGTTTGTTTATCAAATGGCAGTATGATGGCTTGAAATCTTGTCTTGCAGCACTGTAGTTCCGTGTTGCACGAAGTTTGTATGTTCTGCCTTGTTTGTGTGGGTTGACTGTTCTATTTTTAGAGTTCACATACTGGTTGATTGACTTCCTCCCCGCTATGCTGGTGTTATGCTATGAGTTATGTAGGGATATTAGAATGCAAGCTTCTTTGGTATCAGGGACTGATTTGAATGGACCGATGTTCTCTGTAGAGCACTGCAGACCAAACTGTCAAAATGGATACAAATCACAGATTTTCTAATGCATGTAATCGTTCAGCTAATTCCCTCTCAATATTTATCTACAAATCATTCCTGTTCACAGTCAATTTTTGGTTATGGGGAGAATAACCAGTTCCCCCACAAAGTGACTGGTGCCTAAGCAACCCATTGACAAGCTTGATATCACGTCATGTGGTGATGTGTCCAAGCAAATACAGATTGCCACCAAGCTATTATTTGTGGAGGCATTTGTGTGGCCTCTGCCAGCAGCGTCAAGGGGGCAATGGTATATATAAAGGTACATTCTGGTACCCTGTGGCACCTACAATCCAGTGCTTAATACTTTTTTTTCTTAAACTACAGGTGTACTTTAAAGGGTATCTATGGTGAAAAACTAAACATCAATATGCATTTCCGTATTGAATTTCCATTAGTTCTATCCCACTCCTAATAACCATATCCATCTAGAGGTTTATAAACTTACTTGTTGAAGATGCCCATATGATGTACTTCCTCAATGTACACAATTTCACTCAGGCCTGTTAATATGCACTTTTTTGTGTCACAACTCTAACTAAGCCTAACTAAGCATACTTTCCAAAGTACAAGTTAATGTGTGAACTTCCCACAAGGTAGCATCATCATTGCTTGCTGGAAGCAATGCATGATAGGATGTGTAGTCTTGAGAAATCAAGATTGCATCACGTCAAGCAGCAAGGAAAGAGATACAAAGCACATTGGGAATCCAGGAAGTTGTTGTAAGTGATGGACAGATGGAAGACAGAACTCACTACATAAAAGGATTGTTTTCAAGTAAGCTTTGATTGCTTTATCAGAACAACTCTAGTATATATTCCTATTACAATGCTGATGTTATAACAGGATACTATATTCTGTAACTTTATAACTTAATAGAGAGAAGGCTTGGTAGGAGGTAGCTGAACGGAACTGGGATAGACTAAGAATAAAGACAGCTTAAGAAGGACCACACGACGGATTGTTAAAACAAAAAGTCAAACAATAAACAAAGGATACTTCTGCTTTCACATCTGCAATGGGATAAGCAGAGTGGTCCTTGATGGGAAGGATTTCATTCTGAGGTTATAGTAAGAGAAGAAAATATAATTTCAAAAGGAGAGTAGAGAAAGACACCAAGGAGAATTCTGCAGCTGTTTAGAGAGATAAAGCAATAACAGAGAAGATAATAATTAGAAGCCGTGTCTGTACAATAATTACAGGATGTACACTTAGACCATATAATATGTTGTTTTATTGCACTCTTGATAAACTATTTGAGTGCTTCTTATTTTTAAAAACTCTATTGCCCACTCACTCTTAGAGCAGCCTGAGAAATATTAGAGGTCTACTGCCTAATTTTGAAATGGAAATTTAGCTGTGGAGTAGGAGGTGCTAAGGTGGAAGCACCTACTACTTACAACCTCTCTAGATCCTTCAGGAAAGAAAACATAGCCTTCCACTTTCCCCCTCCCCTCCCTTCTCCTCCCTCCACTATCTTCTGTTCTCCATTACTTTTTTCCCTTTCTTCTTTTTCATTTAAGGGGTAAACAATGTTTACAAAATTCATAGTGCTAGTGCTCTATGTAGTATACATTTGACACATTTAACTATTCTATTCAAAATGTAAAACATGGACAGCATATTTAAAAAAAGAACAGAGAGATCTAAAATGTGAAAGAAGCTTTATCTGCAGAAATGTATAATACCTCACGTAGGCTCTAAACAACAACTTTCCTTGCCCTAAATGTTTTCCTAATGGAAAAGTTCAGTGTCCAAAAACATTCCTATTTCATTGCTGGCTGGCATAATTTGATCAATGGTAAAATCAGAAAACAGCAGGAGGTGAGTACCCGCTTCAGTCAATTCAAAGTTAACCTTAATGAGATAATCCTGGTGATACTGGATGGTGAAATACTATATGGTAGACAATTGCGCACTAAACCACGTGTTGCAGAAATTCAACTGCCACAAAGTCCAGAGACTCTGAAATAATCAGTTGTTAAAGTCCATTTCCACCTTTGTAAGTGATTAGCATTTATTGTGGTAATGTAGAGATGCAGTGATGATGTACAGTAAATATGTGCAGATTTTCATGACTCACATTGCTGGCTTTCTTCATTTTTTATGAACTTCTTATTAGGCCTGAATCCTACAAACTCAAAATTTTCTCCACAGAAAACTTAGTCTGACACTGGAGTCAGATTGTAAAGCAGCACAGCTGCCCCCCGCCCTGTGATTCTGTGTAACATGGTCACTTAACACCAGCTCTGCCTTTGCACACAACACACTGTCCAAGGGGGTTGCCACTATGAATACTAATGAACGAGGGCTGGAGTGCTCAGTTGTAATATACACAGATTGCTTGCGGAGCACAGAGGCGGCCATTTCCATGAGGATATGAAGAGGAAAGCTAACAAAAAATTTAAGTTTCTGTGTTCATATACAGCAACTGCATATGCCTGCTTCATGTAGCCTTGGTGTACATTGCTAGCATATGTTTTTTTAATTACTTGCACAAAGGTGAAAATGGACTTTAAAACTGTTAAGGATCATCAAGAACTGGTGTGAGAGAAGTACACTTTTAGCCTGGATCTCTAGATAGAGTTAAAGGAGAACTATAAAGGAGGTTAAAGGAGAGCTACAGCTCGCTGTATACTGAGACGCCACAGCCGGAACGGATCCCGACAATTGTGTCTGGATCCACCCAGCTGCGTGAGTGACAGCTTGCTCTATATATAAAAAGCTACAATAGGCATTTTGATGCCAAGTATTATGGCTATCAAAGAGCAAAAAAACAAAAAAAAACAAAGCATAGAATATAGAGCAAAAATGGCTACAAAACTGTGATATTTTTCACATACTCTATGGCTGTGCTGAAGGAATTGAAGGAGAACAACCTGGATGGCTTCAGAAACTATTTGAGGATGTCATGTAACTCATTTAAGGTTCTTTTGGAACATGTTACACTATTTATAGGAAAAAAGATACGTTGCTGTGCAAAGTCATCAATGCCTAACAGAGACTTATTGCAACACTGCGGTTCCTAGCAACCGGGAGAAGTATGGAGGATTTAAAGGAGAACTATGGGGTTAGGGCTTTTCCCCATAGTTCTCCTTAGGGTAACGGGAGGACACAAACAAGCCTCCTCCCGTTACCCTAAGCTCAGTATACCGCGAGCTACAGCTCGCGGTATACTGAGACGCCGCAGCTGAAGCGGATCCCGACAATTATGTCTGGATCCGCCCAGCTGCGTGAGTGACAGCTGGCTCTGCCTATCTAGAGGCATAGCCAGCTGTACCCGCCCCCTCCCCTGTCTGTTCAGCCAGTCAGCGCTGGAGGATCGGACCGGGGAAACCAGCCCCTCCCCTGTTACGGCAGAGAGCCGTGACAGGATAGAGAAGTGAGCGAACGCCGGTATGTGTTCGCTCACTTCCCGATCTACTGAGCCGACCTGTGACAGTCTCATTGTCACAGGTCGGCTAGAACTATGAGGTGAGTAAAAAGCACTCACCTCATAGTTCTCCTTTAAAGTTTTCAACCGGAATTTCTGTGCAATCACTTGGATACATAACATCGCAAACTTGTGTAGCAATAGTTGAAGGTTTAAAGGATAAATATTTTAAGGTAAGGTGTTTAATTTTTAGTGTTAATATAATAAATGCATAATATAGAATGTGTAATTGTACTGTTTTATGAAAATAAGAACTATAGTCTTTTTTGTAACAATAAATGGCTTATAAAGCCATAAATAGAGAGATTGGCGATGTAAAAAATACAATGATGCTTTATCAACAATAAAAGAAATATATAACAACTTTTTAAAATGGGAAAAACGTAACATTTCTAGTCCATCTTGGCCCAATGTAAGTATGCTTATGTCATACATGATCAGCCCATGGGGATCCTAGACATGGGGAACCTGTAAAACATTGTAGTAGTAGCCAGAGCTACTTCAGTGCTCACAGTGATCTCCTGGTTCCCGTAATGGTGCTAAGCAGCTTTCCCCCTGCTCCAAAAACACAGGGAGAAGTTATAATCCGCCCCTCATCTAATCAGAGAACGCTTTGTATTAATTGATAGGAATACTAAGTGTTTGGTCAATGGCCGCGGTCCTGAGTGAGTGACCCTCTGTGTTTGTCAGGTCTTTTCAGAAGTTTCTTTTGACGATGGACATTTTCATCCTCCTATAGATAACAACCGAACTGAAGACCAGGAACCCGAACTACTTAGACATATTCAAAGACTCACAAGGCCTTCTTTGTGGAACAAGGGTAATGTGATGTCCTTAAAATGCACAGTACTGTTTTGTGATACAATTCGTTACATTGTTGTTGCCTGTATTTTTGAGTATTGAGGGAAAAGATTCTTGTACTATGAAGGGAATATGTGGAATTCATACATCTGGCCTTTAGTTGTCTTTATTTACAGTTGTTACATGTAAAATACTTTCTATACTTAGTACAAGTCAGTTCCAGTTGCTGTTATGATATACTCAGAAGCCTGCACATGTTTTATGGATCCCTGAACGTGTTGTTAAAGCACACTATAAGTACTCTGCCTACCAGAGTACGCATGAGATTAATGTTCCCCCTACCAGATTCTCCAGACTAAGTATTTGGTTATCTATCAGCAAGTAAGCTACTTTTTTGTAGTGTTCTCATTCATCTGGGTAAAAGGTGTCAATGGAACAAAGTGATGTAAGAAGTCCAGCAGCTGATTCAATCCACTTACCCACATCCAAGGAATAAGTCCAAAATATGATTTAGTATGGACATGCAAGTGCATTTTTAATGTAGACACTAAGAAACACTGTACTGTATCCACTAATGAATAGCTCACATATGGGAGGAACTGAGTGCTCCACTGTGATCAGCACAGTAAAGAGCACACCATATACAGACACTGACGGTGATCTTTTGGCATACAATCATAAAATGTTTTCCTTTCTCTAGGTCAGGCAGTTTAAATAAAATTATCCTGAGTAAACCTTTTTTTTTAATTATTATCAGGCAAGATGTCAATAGGTGTTAAAGCTGTCAGGTAATTCTGTTCATTGCACAATATCTACAAACACTCATAAACCTCACACAGGCCTGTTGGCCAGTAGCTTGCCTGTCTTAAGTATTTATCCAGGTTGATTAATATTCAACCTCAAGGCCTGAGACAATTGAATTCCGCTTTTAACTAGTTTATACACATAGCCTATCTTCTTTGATCAGATAAATAACCAGATAAAGATAGCTAGAATAACACAGGATTTAAAATAATATAGAATATGATAACTAGGTTGTAAAGTGTCAAAAAGGTTTTCAAAGCCCAATGGAACCTTTATCTTTAATAGAGGGTTGCGGTAAAAAGAATGTATGAGTTTTTAAAAATGTTTTTTATCTGTTAGTGTTTTACTACTATATGAAGCTTCCTTGTACAGGCAGCATGCAGGAGACCCTATGGACCACTGCTCTAATGCGGTGTGCAGCAGTCTGGGTCTACAGCCGCCCAACACTCCCTCTACACAGTGCTCCAATCAGAAACCCTGCTCAGGGGAAATGTTGGACGACTGGAGACCTGGATCGCTGTGCACTGCTTTAGAGCAGTGGTCCAGGCCTGGGTCTCCTGCATGCTGCCAGTACAGGGCAGTTTCTTATAGTAGTAAAGCACAAACACACTAACTAGAAGTTTAAAAAAAACAGTAAGTTCCACCCATTGAACAATGCCGTCCTTTGAGTCTTCACGACTATCATTACATTTTCCATGTTCCACTTGAAAGAAAACATGTCTGGAGTGAAACAAATAGGCTGTCATTACTGTCTTCTGAAACTGCTACTTGCTTGGCTGTTATGCTGACCTCTCTAGCTGTAAGGGCCAATGCCTTTTTTCTGCGATGCACAACACACACAGCTGTTTAGGTGTTCAGAAGCACGGGTGAAATTGCGGCGGGAAACTAATGGAAAATAATGGCACCCACAGCACGATCAGTGCACACCTGGGTGGCAATCCGCACGGAATCGTGCACAATTGCAGCGCGGTGGGGTGTCTCCTAGGTGGGCACCGGCCCTAATATTTTCTGCCAGTGACGCATAACAAGTATATAGAAAGGGACTTCTGAGTTTTTTTTCTCACTTTCCTGATCTGCATTCTTAAAAAAATAAGTGTAGAAAAATAATAAAACGTACCCATGCAGTGGGGCTACCCCCACACTGCAAGTGTTAAGTGCTCATTTTGTCTAGGGAACACTATTAAAGCTATTTTTACTTAACTGATCCTCGGACCCCGCCGGCTCCCCCCAGGCTGCTAGAATGACCCCTGCAGTCTTTTCTCCTATTTGCACCGATGGCCCAAGGACCACTGACATCATGAGCGAAGGGGGAGAGAGCTCAGCAATGGCAGCCTATGTAGAGCTCAGCAATGACAGCCTTTTCATGTTTCAATTTTTTTTTCCTAAAGGAAACCTGTACTAACAGAAATGCAAAGAATGCATTGTTGACCTTCATGTGAAAATGCTTAGCTGCCTTTGGTCTCAATACTTTCTGAATCATGGACCCAAAACAAGCATGCAGCCAGTAAAGTCAGAGGAAAGTCAGAACTCTTGATTGCAATGCGTGTTCTAGATCAATAACTCAGAAAGTATTGAATGTTCCAACAAAAAAGAGTCCAATATGAGTAGCACACTCCTTTTGGACGATTTCCTCAGAGACCGTAATATACAGGGGTACAAGTACTCTTAAGAATGAGATCACACAGGGACCTATACATACGCACACATCTGTAGAATCATATACATGCACACAATGGATTGGACTTGATGGACCTGTGTCTTTATTCAACTTAAAATACTATAACTATGTTTTGAGGCTGGTGTGCAACTCCTGCTTATTATAGACCGGTGTGTCTAGTATGTGTGCTGAGAAACGGAAAAAAAGCGGAGCGCCACAACCTAGCAGGTAGGTAGAGTGAGAAATCAAAATTGAAGAGCATATGTTATTACACTCACATGTGTTGGAAATGATGCGAGCTCAGCGATGTTTGTCACTGTACAAGGGTATGGCATTGTGGAGGTGTGGCAGGTGAGCATCCAGTGGATTGAGGAGCTGTGTTGGTTCTCGAAGGGGGTAACGTTGGATGACCAAAATGGAGACGGTGACAACAAAAAAACAATGGTGATACCATATGCTCTTCAATTTTGATTTCCCACTCTACCTACCCACCCCTTTTTGCTAGGTTGTGGCGCTGCGCTTCTTTTTTCTGTTTCTCAGAAAGTATTGTGCCGCCCCAATAGGGGCATAGAATATGAGATGCATAGCCTCAGTTAATATTAGCATTGTTATATAGGTTAGAATTTATATAGTGTGATTTACCTAACTATTTTCTCATAGCTAAATCCATGTGTTATCCTATGCTGCCATCTAGTGGCCTTTTGTTGTAACAAACATGTTTTCTGTAATTATTCCTCATGTGACGATGTATTTCCCCCCAGTGTACGCCCCTTCCTTCTTCCTGTGTGCAGTACTTCCTGTGTCATGGCCACAGTTAAAAGTCACATGTAACAAGGACACACATGTAATCTGCACAGTACGTAGGAAAGGCATCATTTTCTGACCGCACAATACTGAAACCATTCATCTGCTGTTCCTATCATCTGCTGTAACCCTGATGTTAAGAATAAACACCTCTTTTGAATGAAACGGTATTGACGAGTTCAGCTATCTGACAAGGATTGTCCGCAGTGAGTATATCTGCTTATACAGGCCAGGCATAGAGGTCTCAGCAAGGGATATATTTCGCTATCACAACAAACGGAGTCAGAATAAGTATTGAAGCTTTTCAACAAGCCAGAGAGGATATTTTAAGAGGGAGAGGTCAGCAATGGCAGCCTGGATGATTCTGTTGGTACAGGTTTCCTACTAGTAGGTACAGACCTACTAGTGGAACTGTAGGTCTGCTGATTTTTTTTACATATTGTTTAAGTGTGCACAGTCCATTATGGCAGATTCACTTTTCTGTTTCTCCCTCCACCACTGCTGACAGTTCGGAACTGTCCCTCATTTTGTCCTCCACCACCATCTTCTCTATTGTTTCTTCCTGGTTAGTGACCCTTCTTTTTGGCCATTGGGTGGCCGCTGATGATGTAAGTCCTGCACATGCGCACAGAAGTCATACAGTATGTTCTTGTGGCATAGGCAACAAAAGGGAACAGAGCGCCACCTCTGTGTGTAAATTCATTTATTAAGATAAATAAAACAAGGGATGTAACAAGCACTGATTAGCTCATAATATAAGATCACCCCATGCTTTTGAAATCTCCTCATGAATTGAATGTCGGGCTGATTCATTAATTAGCCAGAGGCTGTGTGATCATTGGGCGGAATATACGGCCGTATAATAGCAAATCCCTTGTAATGCTGCGATAGAGCCAATCACTCCAAGTCATAATGGAGAATTTTTTTTCTGATTGGTTGGTTTCCAGTCTTATACCCCACTCTCAGGGAAAGCAAGCTATGATTCTTATGAAGGGGGCTTGCTCCTGAAACGCGTAAATCTTGGCTGACTGCGACAGCTGGACGGTGATGTGACCGGAGGCAACCGTGGTACATAGTCGGGGCGATACCATGTTGGGTTAACAGGCCGTGTGGCCTCTTGTTTGTTGTTAAGGCGTGACGAAAACGTTTGCTTGTGAGTACATACATTCCTTGTTTTATTTCTCTTAATAAACAAATTTACAAACAGATGTGGCGCTCTGTTCTCTTTTGTTTTCTATGTTCGTGGTGGAGGCCCCAGTGCCTTGGATGAGCAGCCCCTCTAGTCTGTGTGAAAAACTGTGATAAACTGTTAAAAACTTTGAGTATGCAACAGCAAGAGCTGTGTGAAGTTGGCACCCCATGTTTGTAAAACCTGAATCAAAATATACCATTCGTTTGTGCCGCGTTTGTGCTGGTTTGTGCCGCAAAAACGAGCGTTTGTGCCGGTTTGGTTTCAGAGATATTAAACATTCAATTTAATGCAAGCCCCGCCCACCTTGCACCCCATGTTGCTGAATTATCAAAACAAAGACGCCATTCGTTTGTGCCGCGTTTGTGCTGATTTGTGCCGAAAAAATAAACGCTTGTGCCGCTTTGGTTTCGGAGATATGGTGCGTTATAGTTTCTGTAACCCCGCCCACTTTGCACCCCATGTTGCTGAATTTTAAAAACAAAGGCGCCATTCGTTTGTGCCGCGTTTGTGCTGGTTTGTGCCGCAAAAATAAACGTTTGTGCCGCTTCGGTTTCAAAGATATGGTGCGTTATAGTTGCTGTAACCCCGCCCACCTTGCACCCCATGTTGCTGAATTATCAAAACAAAGACGCCATTCATTTGTGCCGCATTTGTGCTGATTTGTGACGCAAAAATAAACGTTTGTGCCGCTTTGGTTTCGGAGATATGGTGCGTTATAGTTGCTGTAACCCCGCCCACCTTGCACCCCATGTTGCTGAATTATCAAAACAAAGACGCCATTCATTTGTGCCGCATTTGTGCTGATTTGTGACGCAAAAATAAACGTTTGTGCAAAAGCAACATACTTCTGTATGTTTTTTTTTGATTCAAAAGTAATATAATAAAGATTTTTGTACCTACCAATGGAATTATAAAACTTTGTGGTACACAAAAGAAGAGATGTGACTTAGTACAGAGGTCGCCAACCTTTCGGACCTCAGGGACCAATAAATTCAGAATTTTAAATCCCGCGGACCACTAATATGACATTTTTAAACATACATACTGTATATATTCTCATATGTGTGTGTATCTATATATACACCCTTAGTTCTCAACATTTAAGGATCGGGGACAAATGGGTCCTGAGGTTACACAGGTTGAGAACCACTG
>NW_017307746.1:0-5043 GCF_000935625.1 Nanorana parkeri
ATTGAGGGGTGGTCAATTCGTGTACCAAGTACTGTGTCCAGATCTTAAAGAATCTGTCTGTCAAGTGTTGGTTATGTTTGGTGTCGAGTTTCTGAATGAGCATAAGGCGGTGCAAGGTTGTTTTAACATCTGCCAGTGTGGGGGGAGTAGTTAGCAGCCAGGCTCTAAGAATTTCCTTTTTAGCCACCAGAAGGCAGAGATGTTCCCATTGAGTCAATGAAGGGCGGGAATTGTTGGAGATGTCTTGTATTACTTGGAATAGACAATATGAGGGGGTAAGCAACCCTTGGTGGGGTGACAGTAAGGATCTATAACGTAGAATGTTGTCCCAAAATTGGCGAATGTTAGGACATTCCCAAAAGAGGTGTGTCAGGTTTGGGCGATGGCTTGGCATTTCGGGCATTTTTGAAGCCAAGGTGAGTTGGGACATGTGGGACCAAAATTAAAGGCGCAATAGGCTCTATTAATTAACTTGAATTGTATTTCCCTCCATTGTTCGCTGCATACATTCTTGCAAACAGCCCGCCAGCTTCTGAGCATCAGGTCATAGGTATCTACAGGGGACAACTGAACCAACGTGGCCCATTTATGTGCATAACAAGGGATTGTGGAGGTAGATTCCTCATATGAAGGGCGAAGTATGGAGTAAGCCTGTTACAGCGAAATTTTTTGTGTTGGATGTGCAGTTATTTTGGAAAAGGGGAGATGTCATCAGGACGCACGGGAAGGTGTATGTGTGCCTTAAGAAATGAGGAGATCTGGCCAAATTGTAGAAAGTGAGCAGGGGATATTAGGTTAGATGTCACCAAGTCTTGTAAGGATCTACATTCGCCTCGTGAATTCAAGAAATCTTGTAACGTCTGGACACCCTTGGTGTGCCAGGTCCTGTAGATCTCTGTGGAAATTCCCATAGGGAACACAGGGGAGGAATTGATAGGCATGAGGGTGGTGATCGTGCCACCGAGTTTGCTCAGCTTCCGCAACTCCTTCCATGAGATCACCGTGTCTCTTATGAGTACATTGTGTTTAATAGAAGGTGGTAGTTTGTGAATGGGGGTGTGTAGTACTCCTGCTAGAGATCAAGGATGCACCACGCACTGCTCCAGTCCAGTGTTGGAGTGGAATTCAGTTTCATACGTCCAATCCCGAATATGTCGGGAGAGGCAAGCTAGATTGTATATTCTTAGGTTAGGAACATTTGCTCCCAGCTGGGAATAATTCCTGGGCAGTGATTTCAGCATTTAGGCTTGCCACTTCCGACTCAGATAGAGAGGGCAATTTCACTCCACGCAGATAGGCTTCACCTCCATCAGATTCAGAAGTGGGTACACCATAAAGGGTCCTGTAATAAGTAGAGAAAATGTCAGAGACTGTATTAGGATTAGACTGAATGTTCCCTTTGTCATCTATTAGATTTAAGATGTGAGAAGGGGGACGTGCTCCTCGAGCCAAGTTAGCCAGTAGCCTGCCTGCCTTATTACCAAATTTAAACAGATCCACCTCCCTATAGGACCTAATCTGCAAATCATTCTGGCAATGGGGAAGGTACTGCATTGAAGTCGCCTCCAACAACTCGATATTTGGCAGTAACTGGTAGGTTCAGGCGGGAGAGTAGAGATATGTAGAAGGGCTCATTTTGGGTATTAGGGCCATACACATTCCATATGTCCATGGTCGCTGACCCAATTTGGATTGTAGCACAAGACCATCGACCTTCAGAGGGGTCAAATGAGTGTGACAAAAGGGAACAGGGTAGTGACTTGCGAATGAGCGTGATCACTCCGGCTGAGCGGCCCTTCGCTGGTGCTCCCACTGCTTTTCCCACCCAAGATTGCTGAAGTCTGGTGATATCGGACGTCTGTAGGTGAGTTTCCTGGAGGAGGGCTACATCAGTTTTGAGTTTTTTGAGATGGCGCAGTATACGGTTTGAATGTGGGGGGATTCCAATCCTTTCACGTTCCACGTGACTACTTTCAAGGTGGTTCCCATCTAAAGAGTAGTAGATAGAGACACGTGGAATAATAAGGTAGTACATAAAGTTAGTGGCATGCATGGGTGTCCCTGAGCACCATGCGCACCAGAGGTGGTAAATTCCAGAGTATGAGTCAGAAGAAGTGTCGGCTGCATTGCAAATCAGGCTTTCGGGAGTGCCCCGTGAAACATCTCCCTGTAATAAATGGGGGAAGGTGGGAGATAGGAGATAGGTAAGGGGGCTGGAACATGTCATCGGTAATGCGTGAACCAAAAACATAGAAAAAAGTAATATTACATCAGTTCTAGTAGGCGACTTCCTTTTTTGAGGTTTTAAAGAGTGTTGAACCCTAGGAATCCACATTGATCGGGTTCCCGCAAACATCTGTAATATAACTCTAGTAGTGAGCTCCGTCCCTGGAGCAATGTCCAAAAATAAACGTTAAACACGGATTGGGCCATGCGCAGATATCAAGGCCTCAAGCTTTCTTTTTCCGTGGAGGACTATCAGACACTGAGTGTTTAGGTTGAGCAGGGATTTAATGTAGGCCTGGGCCGTGGGTGCAGAGGTGAATGATTTAGCGTTACTATACAGAGTATAGCCGGATACGCCATAGTAAATTTAATGCGTTGTGACACCAGCATCTGGCATGACTCGTGGAATGCTTTCCGTTGCTTGGAGAGGACAGCCGAATAGTCCGCAAATATAAGGAGTTTATGGCCTCCAGCGATCAGGTGGTGTTGGGCTCGGTAGGCCATGATTATGTCACGTCGGTCAGCAAAGTCCAGGTAGCGTACTATAACAGGCCTTGGTTTTTGCTGATCCCTGGGTGGGCCAAGTCTATGGGCCCTCTCCACTTTGCAGGGTGCACGCATGCCTAAAGCCTGGGGTATCGTGCGGGAGCAAAAGGTATGCAGTTCTCCCGGGGGAATCTATTCTGGTAGGCCAATGATACGCAAGTTGTTGCGCCTCAGTCTATTTTCAAGGTCATCCACCTTGTCTAAAAGATAGCCAACTTGCTTATGCTCATCATTCTGTGTGACCTGTAGGCCCTGCATTCGATCCTCCAGTTCCCCCATTCGTTGCTCCACATTGGTTATACGTGTGGACTGCTGTTCCAGCGCCTGATTTAACCCTCCCATATGCTGTTGTATGGTATCAGTAATGATGGCGGCCAGATCAGCTTTTAGGTATGAAGCCACCGCTGAGGCCTGTTGATGGAATCTCAGCATATCGACACGAGGCGATGATATTTTGAAAAGATTGACACATGCTTTATTCGTGCACGGGAGAACTTAATACAGAAATAAAAAGAGTTTAGGACTGTCCTTCACTCATCTAGTATAAGTCTCTCAAACTTAGCCCCCCCCCATCTTGGGTTTTATACAATTCCATAAGACAGCCTTCTGTTGAGTAATTCGCTGTTGAATCACTTCAGTCATGGGATGAGGAGAACTTCCTTAATTCTGTCTTTCGTACATCTGCCAGTTAGTATGCAGGAAACTGTAACTTCTGTGGTTAAGCCATCTTCCTGAGTTTGTCTTACCGTTGCATTAACTCGAAAAAGCACAAAGGTTAGATTTCTACAAGTTAAAACATATTAACTAGTTCACTTCTGTACATTACTTTAACATTTCCCTCCTGTTAAACAGTTAAAATGTTTTACAGCATCAAAATTCATATTCTCCCTTGTGGGTTTTCGTATAAATCTATCACGGTGAGGGGATCTGCTTTACCTTATATAAATGTACTTGCTTCATCATGTGGTTCAGTTTGTGGGATCAACTGATACATTACGTCAGCAGTAGCCTTGTCAACTGCCCGGGATATCAGTCCTTTCATACAAGGTACGATGCAACAGCCCAGACAGACCAGTACTGATAGGATCCCTACAATGGCTATTAAGAACGAGGTTATGTGTGTTGCCCAGCGCCCGAACATACCTTCCATCAACGCATGCCTAAAGCCTGGGGTATCGTGCGGGAGCAAAAGGTATGCAGTTCTCCCGGGGGAATCTATTCTGGTAGGCCAATGATACGCAAGTTGTTGCGCCTCAGTCTATTTTCAAGGTCATCCACCTTGTCTAAAAGATAGCCAACTTGCTTATGCTCATCATTCTGTGTGACCTGTAGGCCCTGCATTCGATCCTCCAGTTCCCCCATTCGTTGCTCCACATTGGTTATACGTGTGGACTGCTGTTCCAGCGCCTGATTTAACCCTCCCATATGCTGTTGTATGGTATCAGTAATGATGGCGGCCAGATCAGCTTTTAGGTATGAAGCCACCGCTGAGGCCTGTTGATGGAATCTCAGCATATCGACACGAGGCGATGATATTTAGTTTGCAGAGTCTATCCTTGACTTTCTACGACTCACAAACCTCCTAGGGACTCACAGTTCTAAATCTGTCAACTATATTTCGTTACAGAAAGTACTTGTTCTTGTCCACTAGACCAACGATTGATAGTCCACTCCAGCGGGAGATAGATGGGGTATATTAGGAGGCGACTCACCCGTTGCGTCTGTCTGCATGGTGTCCCTGCTCTCACTGTGTTCCGCCATGTCAGATGCCTCATGTGGCGCTTCAGCCAGCGGTAAGATGTTCCGTTTCACTGACTGAGGCCGCTATACAAACTTATCCATCGTCTGCAGGTCAGTGCAGTGTTCGCTACTGACAGGGTATACCGGTTGTGAGTATTTGCAGTCCGTGTTCGGTGGATATTGAAGAGATACGGGACGGAGCTCTCTCACACACCTCTATTCCATTGGGCGCCGGAACCGGAAGTCTGTCTGTTTTTGTGCTTTTATGTGTTATTTAACAGTACCCTGCTGTAGCATTTACAATACCCTTCACCTGTCCTAAATAATTTGGAGGGGTGTCCACATTTTGCCCATGTAGTTTTCTCTACATGCTGATATTTTGAGACTCAGATTCAACTGAAATCAACCAAGATCAGCTTATGTCGGTATCTTTTTTACACACAGCAATGCATAGGTTATCAACAACCTTTTATAGGGCAAATGTAGACATTAAAACCCTGTCATTTGATAACTACAGTTTCTATGGGTCTT
>NW_017307746.1:5117-19560 GCF_000935625.1 Nanorana parkeri
GCTTTGGCTATTCGGAGCATGGTAATTTTAAATATTGGCATATTATAATGTTCTAATTTCGAACTGGTGGCAATCTATCAATGCACAGGCCTGCTACTAGACTGGAGAAAGATTACTACATGATATACATAAATAAAAATACTTATTGGTTACTATAGGTCTGACATTTTCTCTACTTTACCGCTTAAAATAGTGTATACCTGCAACACTCATAAAGAATGCACAACCAGACAAACAAGCAAAGCCAGGACTGAAACAGACACTAAAAACAGACTATTAGAATTCTCATTTAAGAATGTAATTTTCTTTGAAAGTTTCTGTTTCAGTGGCGATAATGCCTTTTCAACGCAGCCCAGCACTTTATCACACAATGCAGACATCATGGAAAGATAGCACTTCAATGTTAGATGAGGAAGAATCATGAGTTTGGCAGCAATTGGGAAAACTCTCTGTCATAATGCAGACAAGCTGTGTGGCAGTCTGTCAACATGCTTCCCTAAGGATATGATTAAATGAAAAACCCAAACCCATTGTGACAACAGAAAGTTGACACATTGCACACTGACAATGAAAAATGATTCTTTTTATGATCTTTCTTTTACATTTTGGTAACAGTGATTGTAGTAGTATCAACAAATGGCTGACAAATCCTTTTTTTTAAGAATTCATATTAACTGCAAATCTATGTTTACTACACCACATAAGTCTACTACACAAAATTCAAAACATGTACTTGAAAATATTTTTACTTTATAATTTTTTTGTATTATGTTAGAAACACTTTAGTATGGTTTAGTTATCTAATGAACGTTTAAAGTCTTTTCTTTTAAAAAATGGGTGATCATGTACAGTATGTATTCTTCTACATGCACATTTTGCAGTTATTTATGAAAAATCTTTTTTTATATTAGGTAGGTAGTCTGTGTATTTGCTGAAAGTGTTTGCCTATGTTTCCTTTGCTTCCATATACTATTTTTTTTATTTTTTTTTTCTCAAATCATAAAGACATTGATATTCTTTTGTCTTTCCTCCATTTGTACATCCATGGACACATAACAAAAAATATATGCGTTTATAGAAATAAAAGATTCTTGCAATTTCTTTGATATCTAATTCGGTGGAAATGAATTGTGAAATGGAAAAAAATCCACTGGCTTTAACTATAGAAAATAGGCTTCTTAAAGATATATTGACCTTTGTGAAGACAAACAATTTCTTCATATTGACACTGAGCATAATGTGCACACATTTTCCCATTCTTATGCTGTTATTTGAAAGAAAAATACGGATGTGTGAAGTATGTGCTGTCCACATGGATAAAATAGGTTTCCAAGCTAAAACTCATTTCATTATTCTAGACAAGACTTTGTATTGATCCTTCTCTATTTATTTGTAATTTGCTGCCAGTGATGGAGTCGGCCTCTAAATCTCAAGACGGCTAACATGCTGTTAGGAAGTAGCATTGCTATACAAAGCACAGGCTGGTAATGTTCCCATTGTAAGCTCTAATTTAGTCTGATTTGTGGCAAATTAAGGTATACAATGTGAGGTTACAGAGAAAAAAATGTCACTTGCCCATGATAAAAGGTATTTTTATAAATGCTTATTCTTGAAATCTTACTTGCTAGTTAAAAGGCTTGTATAGTGTTTAAAATTAGAATACAAATCTATGTAGTCATCTGAGACAGAAAGGCAAATTGATACGCTGGCTGAAATAATACATAGTTACATAGTATTTGAGGTTGAATAAAGACATTAGTCCATCAAGTCCAACCTATTAGGATGTCATTCTAGGAGTACCTGTACCCCTGTATATTACGGCCCCTTAAGAAATCGTCCAAAAACTCTTTTTTAACCATCTCAGTACCAGCATGTTACATCCCCTTCTATTACAGGCCATTTTTTCATTTTCAGTGCTGTGATATTTTGACTGACAATTACTTAATAGATGTTAAATTATTTTTTGAGATAGAGCTTTCATTGGTGGTATTTAATAACATTTAGGGGTCTATTCATTAAGCTGCCATAGGCAGCCGAGTGAATGACCGACCTAAAGCGAAGTGAGCCAAACGCAATTCGGCTATTCACTCCAGGCTGGTACGGCTGATTTCAGCCGTATATCGGCTGAAATCAGTCATACATCGGGTGGCTTTGGGTCGGCTGAACATGCTCAGCATGTTCGGCCGACCTGAAGTGCAGAAGGAGTTCGACTCAGCCGATCCAACATCTGGATCGCCTAAGCCGAACCTCCGGCAGGCTACTCGCTGCTGTTCAGTCTATTCTTATAGATGCCAAACAGCAGTGAGTGAATAGCCGAATGCCGCTGAGCTGCTCGGTCCCTCTGTGGTACCGAGCAGAACAGAAAAATAGTTTAAAAAGTAGAAAAAAATAAATAGAAAACGAT
Source organism: Nanorana parkeri (assembly GCF_000935625.1). NCBI lineage: Eukaryota > Metazoa > Chordata > Amphibia > Anura > Dicroglossidae > Nanorana > Nanorana parkeri. The sequence continues at coordinate 7,522 of NW_017307746.1, forward strand.
TGTGCGGAGCTAACAGTGACAGCTAGCTCCACCAAAACTCTCCCGGGCGCTACGGGAGTCTCCCGCTCCCGACCGCCAAGGAGAAAAACACAGAGCCGTGTCAGAATAAAAAATTAAATAAATTTTTTGGCCATAGGAATGCATTACTAGATTCCTATTAGCTATTTCAATTTGCAATAGCCAATAGCAAACTAGCTATTGTACCCGCCCTCTGCTGCTGTCAATCAGTAGTGGTGGACCTGATGGAGAACTGCAGCAGAGGGCAGGTGCAAGGTTAGTTTGCTATTGGCTATTGCAAATTGAAATAGCCAATAGAAATCTAGCAATGCATTCCTATGGCCAAAAATGTATTTAATTTTTTTTCTACTCTGACGCGTCTCCGTGTCAGAATAAAGAAAAAAAAAGAAAAAGCAGGGTTTCTCTCCTTGGCAGCAGGGATCGGGAGACTTCCGGAGTGCCAGGGAGAGTTAGGCTGTCTGGAGATCAGTGTTCCTGGTTAGCTGGTTAGCGTTTTTTTAAAATTCATACAGGTATTTGATTTGTTTTGATTTTGTGACTTTATGTCTTAACCCTCCATAAATAAAATAATATAAAAAAATATCATGTTTGAAACCTCAACTAAATATTTGCAGGTGTGAACGCATGTATAGCAAATCATACCTTAACCTATTAATTTGGGTAACAAAACACAAGTTTTAAACCAGTAGGCAAGTTTCTAAACTTGTTGGAACAGCTTGTTTTAACTTAAATAAGTGTTAAAGCACCTAATCTCCTTTCAACAGTATGACCCAAGATGAGAAAAGCACATAGATTACTTTCTTTGATTTTAAATTAAATGGATTTGACCAGTAAATTGGATTTTATTATGCTCCGTAAGAACATATTTGATAAGGCAGGCTAGCTTGCCTACAGTACCTTTTATTAATTGATGCAGATCAGAGGAGAAGCTTCATTTCATGCAACCTTTTGAAATACCCATTTAAAATGTACAATGTACTTTTGCATAACAAATTTGCTTCAACAGTGCTGTCTATTGAAACTGATTAAAGGGGACCTGTTCTTTACAAGCATAGAAATGTATACCTAAAGCATTCCATTATCAATCATAGAATCTAGCCTTCTTAGGTCAATCAACCATCTATGATAAATAACCTATGGAAAAGGAATATGATTTTACATGATTCCGAGCATCAATACACTAAGTCTTTATACATCGCAGACTCTAATTTATAATGTTGTAATTATAATTTAAAACATAACAATATATTATAATGATGTAGATGCCTTTATTTTGTGCATGGCACTGGTATGCTATCTCCTTGTTGTTTTACTGATTGTCATATTCATAACCTAGCAAAACCTAACATAGAGCATATTAAAAATAAAAGTATACAGAAAGTGAAAGAAGATTTTTCTTTTTTGTTAAATACATATTGATCAATATTGCTTCATTAATACCTAACTTTATCTTTAGAAAATACATTATTTTACAGTTTTTACAATGTGTTCTTTATCATTATTCTTATTCAATAACATTTCTATGTATTATTGTTTTTGTAATCAGTTTAGCATAAAAGACCTTTTCAATTAACTACCATCATTTTGAGGCTGTCAGGATTTATTGGTGTTCATGTCACTAATGGTAAGATATCTCCTAGCCTCATGTTCCAGTGACCATACAGAAAGTAAAGAGTATCGCCATTAATTAGGACACAGACAGTAAAAAAAAAACACCCCAAAGAGGTTCTAACGTTTCCTCACTATCCAAAAAGACTTTGCTTAAAACCCACTTAAAGTTGAACTAAGTAAGAACTAAGTAAGAAAATAGAATGAATATAAATATATATGAATGAATTAATTAATATAGAACATCAAACAAAATGGCAGCATAATTGACCCAAACGCAGTGTAGTTTCCTTTCAAAAACTAGAAACTCATTTAAATGCAGGTCAGGTAAACATACAAGCTTATGGAGTAGCATTTTTTTTCTTTTTAAAAACGCATCCAAATGCAGTTTAACCTTTAAAGTATTTGTGAATAATCCTATGCAGCATTAAAGAAAAACTATTATTTCATTACAATTTTTCATACCTAGTGCCTGTCACAGAGACGGCAGGATTCTTTGCCTACTACCCCTATTTTGTGAGGCAGAAGCAGGAAGTGGCAGAAAGGAATCTGTGGAGAAGCAGGAGGGTTGGGGTGTCGGCAGTGAGGAGGAGGGAATGGGGCAGACCCTGGAAGTTGTATGTTGGTGAAGTGATATCATTGAGTATACTGTTGTCCAGTAACAACAAGAACGTGGGGTCACCCACTGAATGAAAATGATGGTAAATGAGCTCATTCATACTGAAATGCTGGTGCAAGAACCCCAGGATTTGGGCAAGAAAATAAAGGGACAGTTACTGGTTGACCACACTTTTGGATCCCTGGCGCAAGATGAAAATGGCAGATCTTATGCTACCATCTTAGAGAAAGCAAAACATGCTTAGAAGAGGTTCTTTGAAATAACCTCTTGACCACATTTCCAGAGAGTGGCAGAATCCGCACTTTTGGTCCTCAGAATGCTGAAAGGAGGAGCAGTTGTGGCTGCCTCAGCAACTCTCAAGTAATTTTTCAAAACATATCAGGCTGGCCTGGCTGCTGGCAGCAGTCACAGGCAACATCTAAACCACATAATGTTAGACTACATGGGGTCTAGGACAGATGCGGACACTCCGCATCTGTGTCCAGCCTGGACCACTGGCTGGAGCTTGCACAATATTAATGGAGCTGTTGTCTTGCCATGGGGCCTGCGTGTTATCAAAGAAGGTGTGCAGTGCAGCTGGCGTTTTCTTGATAGAGACACAAATTCACCTCTCCTGTGAAACTGTTAACCAGCTCACTTTCATAAAAATGAACCAGCCGTAAAACAGCAATGATTACAAATCCCTGAAACTGGTGCTGTCACATTACCAGTTCTTACCACCTCTGCTGGTCTGCCACCATTACCATCACCTGCCACTGCTGCTGGACTGCCACCATTATCAACTCCTGCCACCATTGCTAGACTGCCAATATTATCAGCTGCTGTTACTTCTGCTGACCTGCCACCATTACCAGCTCCTGTCACAATCGACAGCTCCTTGTAGCTGGCCTGACACCATTACCAGCTCCTGTCACCTCTGCTGGCCTCCTACCATTATCAGCTCCTACCACTGATGTTGGCTTGCCACCATTAGCAGCTCATGTGGCTTCACTTACCCTATTCTGGTGCTCCACACAATTTATCTGCAGCTGCAAAAATTATGTTTTCTGCAGGGTAAATCCTGTGTTGCGCCTCAAAGTTTGCAGTCGCTTGCGGTGATCAGACATTGTAAAGGCACCACACATGTCTTCTACAGGGTAAATTATGTTCTGTATCTCCTACAGTTGTTTGAGGTCTATTAGAGTGTTCCGTCAATCAAAAATGTTTGTCTATTCTCGTTCTGAAATATTACACTATAATTTTGATTATAAAATGCCTTGTCACTTTCTATTTCATTAAAACCCTAATCAAGCTGCTAAATACTCTTCAGTGAATGTAACAGGTTTGTGGCTATTGTCTCTGAAATAATACATTCTAAGTGTATTTTGTGATAAACCCTGCCTGATATCTGCCTCTGAAATTGCAACCTAGTGAAAAGTCTGACAGCGTGTATGGAGTATGTACAATATTTCTTGCTTTTGTAATAATATTCTATAAGTATTATACAGCATGTATAAAGCACCAACAGTGTGCACAATGATTTACAAAATTAAGTGAAACAGTACAGTTACAATACAATACGAGTGAATGACCGACCTAAAGCGAAGTGAGCCAAACGCAATTCGGCTATTCACTCCAGGCTGGTACGGCTGATTTCAGCCGTATATCGGCTGAAAACAGTCATACATCGGGGGGCTTTGGGGCGGACGAAACTGCCACGACCTGAAGTGCAGAAGGAGTTCGACTCAGCCGATCCAACATCTGGATCGCCTAAGCCGAACCTCCGGCAGGCTACTCGCTGCTGTTCAGTCTATTCTTATAGATGCCAAACAGCAGTGAGTGAATAGCCGAATGCCGCTGAGCTGCTCGGTCCCTCTGTGGTACCGAGCAGAACAGAAAAATAGTTTAAAAAGTAGAAAAAAATAAATAGAAAACGATTGTGCGGAGCTAACAGTGACAGCTAGCTCCACCAAAACTCTCCCGGGCGCTACGGGAGTCTCCCGCTCCCGACCGCCAAGGAGAAAAACACAGAGCCATGTCAGAATAAAAAATTAAATAAATTTTTTGGCCATAGGAATGCATTACTAGATTCCTATTAGCTATTTCAATTTGCAATAGCCAATAGCAAACTAGCTATTGTACCCGCCCTCTGCTGCTGTCAATCAGTAGTGGTGGACCTGATGGAGAACTGCAGCAGAGGGCAGGTGCAAGGTTAGTTTGCTATTGGCTATTGCAAATTGAAATAGCCAATAGAAATCTAGCAATGCATTCCTATGGCCAAAAATGTATTTAATTTTTTTTCTACTCTGACGCGTCTCCGTGTCAGAATAAAGAAAAAAAAAGAAAAAGCAGTGTTTCTCTCCTTGGCAGCAGGGATCGGGAGACTTCCGGAGTGCCAGGGAGAGTTAGGCTGTCTGGAGATCAGTGTTCCTGGTTAGCTGGTTAGCGTTTTTTTAAAATTCATACAGGTATTTGATTTGTTTTGATTTTGTGACTTTATGTCTTAACCCTCCATAAATAAAATAATATAAAAAAATATCATGTTTGAAACCTCAACTAAATATTTGCAGGTGTGAACGCATGTATAGCAAATCATACCTTAACCTATTAATTTGGGTAACAAAACACAAGTTTTAAACCAGTAGGCAAGTTTCTAAACTTGTTGGAACAGCTTGTTTTAACTTAAATAAGTGTTAAAGCACCTAATCTCCTTTCAACAGTATGACCCAAGATGAGAAAAGCACATAGATTACTTTCTTTGATTTTAAATTAAATGGATTTGACCAGTAAATTGGATTTTATTATGCTCCGTAAGAACATATTTGATAAGGCAGGCTAGCTTGCCTACAGTACCTTTTATTAATTGATGCAGATCAGAGGAGAAGCTTCATTTCATGCAACCTTTTGAAATACCCATTTAAAATGTACAATGTACTTTTGCATAACAAATTTGCTTCAACAGTGCTGTCTATTGAAACTGATTAAAGGGGACCTGTTCTTTACAAGCATAGAAATGTATACCTAAAGCATTCCATTATCAATCATAGAATCTAGCCTTCTTAGGTCAATCAACCATCTATGATAAATAACCTATGGAAAAGGAATATGATTTTACATGATTCCGAGCATCAATACACTAAGTCTTTATACATCGCAGACTCTAATTTATAATGTTGTAATTATAATTTAAAACATAACAATATATTATAATGATGTAGATGCCTTTATTTTGTGCATGGCACTGGTATGCTATCTCCTTGTTGTTTTACTGATTGTCATATTCATAACCTAGCAAAACCTAACATAGAGCATATTAAAAATAAAAGTATACAGAAAGTGAAAGAAGATTTTTCTTTTTTGTTAAATACATATTGATCAATATTGCTTCATTAATACCTAACTTTATCTTTAGAAAATACATTATTTTACAGTTTTTACAATGTGTTCTTTATCATTATTCTTATTCAATAACATTTCTATGTATTATTGTTTTTGTAATCAGTTTAGCATAAAAGACCTTTTCAATTAACTACCATCATTTTGAGGCTGTCAGGATTTATTGGTGTTCATGTCACTAATGGTAAGATATCTCCTAGCCTCATGTTCCAGTGACCATACAGAAAGTAAAGAGTATCGCCATTAATTAGGACACAGACAGTAAAAAAAAAACACCCCAAAGAGGTTCTAACGTTTCCTCACTATCCAAAAAGACTTTGCTTAAAACCCACTTAAAGTTGAACTAAGTAAGAACTAAGTAAGAAAATAGAATGAATATAAATATATATGAATGAATTAATTAATATAGAACATCAAACAAAATGGCAGCATAATTGACCCAAACGCAGTGTAGTTTCCTTTCAAAAACTAGAAACTCATTTAAATGCAGGTCAGGTAAACATACAAGCTTATGGAGTAGCATTTTTTTTCTTTTTAAAAACGCATCCAAATGCAGTTTAACCTTTAAAGTATTTGTGAATAATCCTATGCAGCATTAAAGAAAAACTATTATTTCATTACAATTTTTCATACCTAGTGCCTGTCACAGAGACGGCAGGATTCTTTGCCTACTACCCCTATTTTGTGAGGCAGAAGCAGGAAGTGGCAGAAAGGAATCTGTGGAGAAGCAGGAGGGTTGGGGTGTCGGCAGTGAGGAGGAGGGAATGGGGCAGACCCTGGAAGTTGTATGTTGGTGAAGTGATATCATTGAGTATACTGTTGTCCAGTAACAACAAGAACGTGGGGTCACCCACTGAATGAAAATGATGGTAAATGAGCTCATTCATACTGAAATGCTGGTGCAAGAACCCCAGGATTTGGGCAAGAAAATAAAGGGACAGTTACTGGTTGACCACACTTTTGGATCCCTGGCGCAAGATGAAAATGGCAGATCTTATGCTACCATCTTAGAGAAAGCAAAACATGCTTAGAAGAGGTTCTTTGAAATAACCTCTTGACCACATTTCCAGAGAGTGGCAGAATCCGCACTTTTGGTCCTCAGAATGCTGAAAGGAGGAGCAGTTGTGGCTGCCTCAGCAACTCTCAAGTAATTTTTCAAAACATATCAGGCTGGCCTGGCTGCTGGCAGCAGTCACAGGCAACATCTAAACCACATAATGTTAGACTACATGGGGTCTAGGACAGATGCGGACACTCCGCATCTGTGTCCAGCCTGGACCACTGGCTGGAGCTTGCACAATATTAATGGAGCTGTTGTCTTGCCATGGGGCCTGCGTGTTATCAAAGAAGGTGTGCAGTGCAGCTGGCGTTTTCTTGATAGAGACACAAATTCACCTCTCCTGTGAAACTGTTAACCAGCTCACTTTCATAAAAATGAACCAGCCGTAAAACAGCAATGATTACAAATCCCTGAAACTGGTGCTGTCACATTACCAGTTCTTACCACCTCTGCTGGTCTGCCACCATTACCATCACCTGCCACTGCTGCTGGACTGCCACCATTATCAACTCCTGCCACCATTGCTAGACTGCCAATATTATCAGCTGCTGTTACTTCTGCTGACCTGCCACCATTACCAGCTCCTGTCACAATCGACAGCTCCTTGTAGCTGGCCTGACACCATTACCAGCTCCTGTCACCTCTGCTGGCCTCCTACCATTATCAGCTCCTACCACTGATGTTGGCTTGCCACCATTAGCAGCTCATGTGGCTTCACTTACCCTATTCTGGTGCTCCACACAATTTATCTGCAGCTGCAAAAATTATGTTTTCTGCAGGGTAAATCCTGTGTTGCGCCTCAAAGTTTGCAGTCGCTTGCGGTGATCAGACATTGTAAAGGCACCACACATGTCTTCTACAGGGTAAATTATGTTCTGTATCTCCTACAGTTGTTTGAGGTCTATTAGAGTGTTCCGTCAATCAAAAATGTTTGTCTATTCTCGTTCTGAAATATTACACTATAATTTTGATTATAAAATGCCTTGTCACTTTCTATTTCATTAAAACCCTAATCAAGCTGCTAAATACTCTTCAGTGAATGTAACAGGTTTGTGGCTATTGTCTCTGAAATAATACATTCTAAGTGTATTTTGTGATAAACCCTGCCTGATATCTGCCTCTGAAATTGCAACCTAGTGAAAAGTCTGACAGCGTGTATGGAGTATGTACAATATTTCTTGCTTTTGTAATAATATTCTATAAGTATTATACAGCATGTATAAAGCACCAACAGTGTGCACAATGATTTACAAAATTAAGTGAAACAGTACAGTTACAATACAATGCAAGACAAGAGGCCTAGGAGAGCCCAGCTCATCAGAAATTACAATCTAAATGGGAGATGCAAGATATACAAAATGTAGTGACTGTGTGGGGATGAGTTGATAGATTAGGTAAAAGCATAGTACTGAAATATTGTACTCTGATTTTTATTTAAAGATAAAAACAGCCTTATCTCTGGGATATGGGGTTATGGTTTTAAAGCTATACTGCAAACTATGTTTTGCCACCGACCAATTGGTGCAAAGTTTAGGATTTTAGCTGATTTTTTTTAAGTGTGACCTTTTCTATCATTTTTAGTTTTGTTGTGGCTGCTATTTCCTTAATCAGTTCAGGTATTGCAGCCAAAACTACCTAAAAAGCCTTTATTTTCAAGTTGAAATGAATCAGATTAGGAAGTTGCTGCTTTTTTTTAAGTCAAGCTAAATGTAAAAGTTAAAAAAACAATTACACATCTAAAATATGTAATGCCAGAATACGGTGTCACTGATGTTGTCAGTGAGAATAGTTCTGTTCTATAACACCACTTTCACCTTAGAGGTATCTCTCAAGCATTGAATAGAAAGGAAAATTGTTTTTTCTCATGTCACCCACAAAGCTGAAAAAAAGAAGGACCCTCTTAAGGAATTTTTTTTTTAAAACATTCACAATGCTGCTTCTGTATGTAAGCTAAACTAATTGTAAAAGAAAAAATCAGCTCTGCAAACAAATATGTGATGCTAGTGTATGCTGTCTAGAGGATTTGTGTATTTTTAATGTTGCCTTTACAGCAACATGAAAATATTCTCTTCCCACCATACAATAATTATGATTTTGTATTGGTACATGTTTGCCATGGCAGTGTCCAATGTCCATTGTTCTTTGTTTGACATTCTTTTGCCTATTTGACTTAAAATAGGCAGAACAGATTTTTTCGAGCCCTAAACTTTGGATTAAAGTTCACAATTTTTTATGATGGGTTTAATGAACAACTCAGGAACTGAACAGAAGCCAATTATTCATCCTTAGCAGTCAACATGATTTACATGATTGCTCCATCCCTGGGCCAGTATCTTAACCTCCCTGGCGGTATGATTATTCAGGATTTTAGCATCCCAAAGCGGTACATTGTTTTTCATGGAAATTTGTTGTTTTATATTGTAGGCCTGTAATTCTTAGTCAATCTTAGGAATAACTCACCTAAATCTGTCCAAACAAGAGTCCAGTAGACATCCCAGGTATGATAAAGTTTGAAACACGAAATTAAAAAATTATAATATAATAAATTATAAATAATTATAAGAAATTATAATATAATAATAAAAAAAATGGTCCAGTAAATGGGAATTCTGGGGGCGCAGCCTGATCCATACCACAGTCAATAGAGTACCAAGTTCGCACATCACTGAGCTCGGTCGGAGAATCGTCGCTGTTTTAGGTCAAAAGCGGTTTTAGACCAGGTAGAAAACAGCGATAGTAAATTAGAACTACTTGCAGAATTGAGCGATAGCGATTCGTTGGAAAATTCCTCAACAGACACTGAAAGTGAGGACAGCGGCCGAGCTCAGTGATGTGCGAACTTGGTACTCTATTTACTGTGGTATGGATCAGGCAACGCCCCCAGAATTCCCATTTACTGGACCATTTTTTAAATTATTTAATTATTATTTTTTGTAATTTATTATATTATAATTTCTTATAATTGTGAAAAAGTGCCAGGCAGAGCACTGGACAAAGCTCTAGGGACAAATTTGAAGTGAAATAGTTTGATACATAAGTGTAATCATAGCAGATTACATTGTATTGTGTGTATTCTGTGTACATTGCAACTTTTCACTTTTGAATTTCCCGCCGGCTGTGACGCCCGAAAACGAAACTAAAAGTCAGATGCCGGCATCTGACTTTTTTAGTTTCGTTTTCGGGCCGCGTACAGCAGAGGACGCCGCTGGCTCACAGGGACAAGGTAAGTGACACTTTGTGCATTCCCGAGTCTGGCTCGGGGTTACCGCTCCTGGTATTGAAAATTAACCCCGAGCCAGATTCGGGAATAACGCCAGGGAGGTTAATACAGAAAGTAGATGCTGATCCTCAATAATGCCTGCATAAGGGTAGCAATGCCTTTATGATGAGAAAGGAAGATGAATGCATTGTCAGGAGGAGTAATCTGATCTCTTTGAGAGGTCATAAATATCTGCAAATATTAATACTGAGAATACATGTGATTAACACGATACTATGGGGGTGATTTACTAACCTAAACACATGCACGCACTAGGAGCGTGTGATTTTTACACAGCAAAACGTATTTATCAACCAAAAAGTCTCTAAAAGCATATTTCCACTAATGCCATATATGGAAAAATCATGCACATGATGCATATATAATGCTGCTTCACAGTTTAGACAAAAATGGTTAGCTCATGCATTTACATTCCTGCATTCATCAATGCAAGCAACACAATGTAGAGCTAATTTACACAACATCACCTTGCAATTAATGCAGGGATTTGCACAACACACCTGCTGGGTGTGTACACACTTCAAAGGTGTCTAGATTCCACCAATAGATCATGCTGGTAGGGAACACACTACAGAGGTGTATACTTGTTCGTGGCGTGTTTATAAGGTTAGTAAATCAACCCCCATGTCTCAGGTTTATTCTAAATAATATATTTTTTAATTGAATAAAATTGCTCATTTCCAATTGAATAAGGCCTTTCTCTTGAATATATAGATCTGATATATGGAAAAATATATACTCAACTGAACCCGCCCTCCTAAAACTCACCAACGATCTAATTAATTGCTAAAAACAACGGCCACTACTCCTTACTCTTGCTATTAGACCTTTCTGCTGCTTTTGACACTGTTGACCACCCGCTGCTCCTCAAAAAACTCCATTCACTTGGCCTACAAGATTCTGTTCTCTCATGGTTCTCCTCCTACCTATCTAAGTGCTCCTTTTAGTGTCTGTAGGGGTCCCCCAAGGCTTTGTCCATGGACCCCTCCTCTTCTCCATCTACACTCCCTCCCTTGGTCCTTTAATAACCTCACATGGCTTCCAATACCATCTCTATGCCGATGACACTCAAATATATCTCTCTACTCCACAACTCACCCCCTCAGTGTCCTTTCGTGTCACTAATCTACTAACTGACATATCAGTCTGGATGTCACAACATTTCTTAAAACTCAACCTTTCAAAAACTGAGCTCTTGATATTTCCTCCCGCCCGTGCACCTTCCCCCAACATTTTGGTTGAGATTAATAACACAACTATCCATCCATCCCCTCATGCCAAGGTCCTAGGAGTGATCCTTGACTCGGACCTCACCTTTCTTCCCCACATCCAATCACTATCCAAATCTTGCCACCTTCACCTTTGTAACGTCTCCAAAATACACCCCTTCCTCACCAATGAAACCGCTAAATTACTCATCCACTCGCTTGTTATCTTTTGTCTTGACTATTGCAACTCCCTCCTCATTGGCTTACCTCTACACAGGCTATCCCCCCTTCAGTATATCATGAATAAAGCTGCTAGACTCATTCACCTAACCAATCGCTCAGTGTCTGCAACCCCCCTCTGTCAATCCCTACACTGGCTTCCACTCCCCAAAGGATAAAATTCAAAATATTAACAATCACTTATAAAGCCATCCACAACTCTGCCCCCGGATATATCTCAAACCTTGTCTCAAAATATCACCCTAACCGTCCACTCCGCTCATCCCAATACCTCCTTTCCAGCTCCAGCACTTCTCTAGAGTCTCTCTCATCCTCTGGAACTCTTTACCCAAACCTGTCCGTCTGTCTCCCACTCTGACTGCCTTTAAGCGTTCCCAAAAAACTCATCTCTTCAGGGAAGCCTATTCCACCTCAACCTAACCACTGAACCATCACGTTTTAAACAATTCATCCCCCTCACAGCTACCGCCTCATGTATCACTTCTCCCTCCCTTTTAGATTGTAAGCCGTCATGGGCAGTGCTCTCCTTACCATCTTGTCTTGAATTGTATTGTGCTTTTAATGTCTTCCTTATATTGTAAAGTGCTGTCCAAACTGTTGGCGCTACATAAACCCTGTATAATAATTATAT
>NW_017307746.1:20023-23064 GCF_000935625.1 Nanorana parkeri
CGTGTCACTAATCTACTAACTGACATATCAGTCTGGATGTCACAACATTTCTTAAAACTCAACCTTTCAAAAACTGAGCTCTTGATATTTCCTCCCGCCCGTGCACCTTCCCCCAACATTTTGGTTGAGATTAATAACACAACTATCCATCCATCCCCTCATGCCAAGGTCCTAGGAGTGATCCTTGACTCGGACCTCACCTTTCTTCCCCACATCCAATCACTATCCAAATCTTGCCACCTTCACCTTTGTAACGTCTCCAAAATACACCCCTTCCTCACCAATGAAACCGCTAAATTACTCATCCACTCGCTTGTTATCTTTTGTCTTGACTATTGCAACTCCCTCCTCATTGGCTTACCTCTACACAGGCTATCCCCCCTTCAGTATATCATGAATAAAGCTGCTAGACTCATTCACCTAACCAATCGCTCAGTGTCTGCAACCCCCCTCTGTCAATCCCTACACTGGCTTCCACTCCCCAAAGGATAAAATTCAAAATATTAACAATCACTTATAAAGCCATCCACAACTCTGCCCCCGGATATATCTCAAACCTTGTCTCAAAATATCACCCTAACCGTCCACTCCGCTCATCCCAATACCTCCTTTCCAGCTCCAGCACTTCTCTAGAGTCTCTCTCATCCTCTGGAACTCTTTACCCAAACCTGTCCGTCTGTCTCCCACTCTGACTGCCTTTAAGCGTTCCCAAAAAACTCATCTCTTCAGGGAAGCCTATTCCACCTCAACCTAACCACTGAACCATCACGTTTTAAACAATTCATCCCCCTCACAGCTACCGCCTCATGTATCACTTCTCCCTCCCTTTTAGATTGTAAGCCGTCATGGGCAGTGCTCTCCTTACCATCTTGTCTTGAATTGTATTGTGCTTTTAATGTCTTCCTTATATTGTAAAGTGCTGTCCAAACTGTTGGCGCTACATAAACCCTGTATAATAATTATATATATATATATATATATATATATATATATATATATATATATATATATAAAAGAGAAAGAGAATATTTGTTTACATTACATTTACATTTGTTTACATTACAATCCAATCAGAGATGTATGTCTTCTTTTGCAAACATGACAAATTTTGGACATTTTTAGATCATGTAGTGTCCAAACAAAACAAAAAAACAGACTCAGTATAGTTTTGCACAGCATAACAGCCACAAGCCAATTACAAATGCATATTATATAGGTCACTAGAGAATTCTTTCAACATGCTGAGGTAAGGTATTCAATACATTAAAGAGCTATACTGTAGTGTATATATTTATTAGGATATGAATCTGCTCTTCACCTTAAAAAAATATATTTTTACAGTATACATTGAGTATGAAAGAAAAGTATAATTGGTCATTTGCTCATTATAAAACTACAATTATAATACATACAAAATATCAAAAACACTGAGTTTGCTATTCAAATTACTAATTTAAAAGCATTTGTTTGTTATGTGTAAACATTTCCATTTGGATTATTTATCAATAGTGGCTAGGTACAGAGCAATGTTGACAGATTGTATATTTCTATGCAGCTTTATACTAGAGTTGGAATAGAGTGTGATTATTCCCAGCATTTATTTGCATACTGCCTAGCTACAAGTCTAACCTCCAGTATTCATACCCCGATGGCCCCCTATGGCCAAGCCTACTGCCATTGTATTATACCACATGCTTTCCTTGGGTTATGCCTCCTGAATTCAAGAAACTCTGAGAGATATTATCAAGTGTCTTGTTTTTTGTTTTGTTCTACCTTTCCCATAGGAAAAGTAGAATGAATCTGAATTTAAACATGCTACTGCAAAAATGCTTGTTTCACATGGGACACCTGCATCAACTCAATCCAAGGCAAGCATATGGAGCTGTCAGTTTAGGAATAATTAACTAGGTTCATACCTGCATCAGATTATCTTGATACTATAATTCATTTTTAGGAGCGCTTTAGTATAATATTAGCAATGAGAGGTGAAGCTTTTGATAAAACATTTAACAATCTGCTTGATTTACTTATAGAGATTCTGTCACTTTGTGTCATGTATGGGGCTCACGGTTATAAACTGGAATCGGGTATGTGGACCCTTTCTACTACACTGGCAGGGACACTTAGAGAAAAGGGTGTGAGCAGTGCAGGCTAACAACTCTGAAAGCTGGAGTGCAAGCAGGGAACAGAGCAGGAGAAATGAATGAGGCAGTGGAAGACAGAATAGGCTGGTAGGTCAAGGTACTAGGCAGGGTGCTGCAATGCTAGGTAGGTGGCATGGGGTCCCCCAGAATGTGGAATCTAAGGGCCAACCGATGTTAACCAGAGCTCCTGATGGTGGAGATGGACTTGGCTGTGTGCTGAACCCAGGTCACAATCCCTAGGTTCACTCAACTCACCTAACAGCCAAGAATGGTTGACAAGGCCAGTGTTCTGGACAGGTTGCAGACACACATACAAAAGACAAAACAAAGGTCAGGGACAGACAGATGACTAGGACTTCCAGGGACATTGCAAAGCATAGGGATAGACTGAAAACTGGGATCACCAGTGACATGTCAAATTCAGGGCAGACTGAAGACAAGGATTTCCAGGGACTAGCCAAAGGTCGGCACACGGGCAAACTACAAGGAATTCTGGTTCATTCACAAAGAGGGGGCACGGTATCTAGCTTGGGAAAGCATTTGCTGAGCAGCATGCCATTCGCTGCCCTGGGTTTAAATACAGTCAGCAAGAGGGAGGATCCACAGGATTGGCCACAAGCAGACTGTACTAGTTGGATAAGAAACAGCAGGAGTGGTCGGCCAATGCCTAAAGCTGCCAGACAGGTGCAAGAGTGAGTCAGGTTCGGAACACGTGCCTATAGGACTACAAGCAACAGCACAGCCCTGCAATCCTGCAGAACAAGGGGTAAGACGTCTGCATATACTTGTAGAACTACTAGTAACAGCTCAGCTGCAAGTCTGCACCATAACTGTGACACTTTTCTCCATTTAGGTCAGATAGTTTTATATACTGTGTGTGTGTGTGTCATATATATA
>NW_017307746.1:23257-34832 GCF_000935625.1 Nanorana parkeri
TATATATATATATATATAATGTGTATATTTCATTCAAATTCATATATTTCATTCAAATTTATATATCAATGAAGGCTTAGTAAATTTCTCTCTTTATTTGTTTAATGTACTTTTACTATAATACTGTTTGTCAATGTGGTAACTTCTGTTATTGGTAACCTATGCCAATGTAGTGGTGAAAGTGATATTAAAGTCAAAATGTTTTTAAGCTATTTCAAATGCTGATTGAATCACTTACAATGCATTTTACTTCTTGATGTTTAAAGGTTTTAGCTTCCTGTGGAATTAGCTGGTCCCCTGAGCACTGGTCCTGATATATTGTTTTAGGGTGGCTCATTTTAGTAGATGTACAGCTGCTGAAGGTTTGCTCTGTCCCTTGTGATCTTGTAACATGAAGTTCAGGAAAGTGAAGCTGAGCTTATAGTGTCAGAGCCAGCTGTTCAGAAACATGGTGACTGTAAGTGCATGGGCAGAAATGTAAACAGATTATTTGCTGGGCAATGTTTTTTTGTTTGATCTGGATTCATTATTGAAATAAAGTTTGAGCATTTAATAATACTTTACATTTCTTCTTTGATCATGGCTAATGGGTGATACCTTGTAGAAACAGACATGGAAATGTGTGCAAAGCTGAATTTCTATATGTTGGTTTGCTTTAAAGAGGTTCAAAAAGAAAAAGTTAAACCCTAGAATGGTACTGTCAAGTTATTTAAAACTCACATCTCATTTACTGTATGCCATGAGGAAAGTCAAGGTGTGTGTGAATTCCAAACCTGGCTGTGTAATCAGACTTGCTGATTTGTTGTTGGATAAGGTCCTGTAATAAAAAACATTGAGCCCCATATGCAGTACTGTAATGTAACGCACCGGCTATACCAGTTATTAACGGATCTGAGTGGACAAGTATGTATACTTAGTAGCTGCAGTTTTAAGGATTGCATACGCTATTTAATCACATAGGTAGTCAAAAATTAGTGAACTCAGCTACAGTTCAACATGTGTTTCACATTTACCAGCAGTCCTCAGCATGGATTGTAGTTAATTTTGATGAAGTTACTTCACTCCCACAATTTGATAAGTAAGGAGGCAAAAACGATAGTCATAAGGAGAACAAAGGTTATTACTTGCGGTTCAGTAGCCCTTTTGACAGGAAGTCCGAAAGTTTCCATCTTAGTGCAGCCTTAATAACTCGGAGGCACTGTTGCCGGGGTGATAGCACAGATGTGTTGGAGCAGATCCCAGCGGAACTTGGTGGTTAAGCTGTAACATGGAAGGGGTTAGCAGCCATTATCAGAGAAGTTGTATCTGCTGTCTGGGAGTTGTGCTGAGCAGAGGATGCAAACTTGGGACAGATGGATGGCTCTGGGTTCTTGCTGAGCTTGAGGAGAGGAAATCCTTATTAAGACGGAGCAGTGCTTGAAGAGGGGAAATCCCCATTAGGACTGAAGTACTTGGAGAGCGAAATTTCCCATTAGGGCGGAGCAGTGGCAACTGCTCCCGAGAGGTTAGGAGGGGGAACAAATTGCACGGCGTTCACTTCATTGCACGAACGCTGTGCAATTGAATTTCCTGGCTTAAGCCGGGTAGGAGGGAGGAGCAGTGTGATGTCGTCGGTGAGGAGGCAGAGCTCCACGCCAAACTTGGGCCGCCGCCGAACATTAACAAAACAACTACTGTATGTATTTCTTTTCTCAGGGACCATAAGAATATATAATTGTCCACCTTCAGTATACAACAAAAACAGATTAATTTCATCCTTGACCTGAAAACAGATATCCTCTGCTTCTGAAGAATATTTATCAAATAAGCAATAACATCCATGCCCCTAACTAAACTCCCATTAATTGTTCCCAAATAGCAGCTGTGCTAAAGTGTTAACACCACTTGTATATTGTAAATTTACATATATTAATATTGCACTGCGTTTTAAATTAAAATAAATCATGTATAAATCATATACAGAATATTCATTATATCATAATAATAAATATAAACATAATAATTATTATCTTAGTGTCCCATACAATATACTTTCAAAGAGTCTCAAAGTGCCAATGTGCATAATTATATTTAAAAGTGCTGCTTCGATCAATTTCCCCACAATAAACTCACCAGATAAGGAGGACCAATGCACATAAATGGTCAGTGATGACTCAAGTATTGGCTGAAACTAAAAAATTTCTCCACAATGGCCAAATATATATTTTGTCCCTGGTTGGCAGATATGATAGATCAAATAATGCTCAGAAGTAGCTTAATAGTATTGAAACATAGGATCCTGCCACACCTCCATCACCTCAACACCATACTATTCATAAAAAACATTGGGTTGGCAGGTACTTGCTGACATCATCACTAACATCAGGATGTCCTGGGAGTATTGGATAGTCTTGTTGTTCAAGTGTCTACATGGTGCAGTTCAGCACTCATTATTGTAAGTGTTTTTATTCTGGATTCTATTTATTAGTTTAGAATTTATTTTTATGGTTTTACGGGATTACATTTTTTTGATACATTCTTATATGAGCTAACTCAGAATTAGATAGATTTCATGCTTCAGTCACAGTCTACTTTACTTGAACTCACTTCAGTTACAGTCTTCTTCACTTGAACTCTCTACTCTCCTACAGTCTACATTGCTTAACCTCGATACTCTCCTGCAGTCTACATTGCTTGAACTTCCTAGTGTAAAATGTCATATATTAATTATTGTAAGATTTTTCCAAAAGATTGATACTTTATTATTTTCCATATACTCTAATACTCTATAGCAGCCTTTCTCAACCAGTGTGCCTTATGGCTTCCTCAAGGGTGCCTCGAAATTTTTGCACAGTGTCAGGGTTTTTATGGTGCAGGCAGGCCAACTCCATGGTGGGTAGGATCTATTCAAAAAAGAACAAGTTTTCCTCCATCCAGGCCTGCTCTGCCTTCTGCCTTCTGCCCTCTGCCATGCTTCAACAGCTGTGGTTGTGGTACAAGTACAAGTGGTTGAGCAGCTTTGATTTGCTTTTTTAAAATTTAGCACAGCTTTACCTTGCTTTCTATGCTCTAATGCAGGGGTGCCCACTATTTTTCGTCTGGAGATCTACTTTTCAAATGACGAGCTCATTGAGATCTACCAACGAAAAAACACCTGCATTCAGGGGCGGGAGGGGGCGTAGGCTGCGCAGGCAGGCCCCTCGTCCACAGTGCGATCGCCTGCATTAGTGCCTGTGTTCCAGTCCAGTGCGATCCGCAAAAATGCTGCGAGCACTATTTTTGCAGATCGCACTTGACCGGAATGCAGGCACTAATGTGCCTGCGTTCCGAGTGCGGGCGATCGCACTGTGGGTGATGCCATTGACTTCAATACAGCTCCACACCCCCTCCCGCACCAGAACGCAGAGAGTCGGCCTGCTTACATTCCAGTGCATTCCAGTACATTACAGGTCCCAGCGTCCTGTCCTCCCGTGGTGCTCGTGTGGCCGACGTTGCACATGGGGTGTCCTGCACCTTTCCATCTGCAGCGTCTGACACATTCAGCCGGCAGCCGCACGAGCACCACGGGAGCATAGCCGTAGCCAGCTCCTTTTGCGCCTGAGGCAAGGAAAAAAAACAAAGTTTCTTTAATTTATTGTTTACTATTTTTTATTTTATTTCCATTATTTATTTTTATTTATTTAAAATTTTCATTTTTTTTTTTAAAACTCTTGTGGGGGCTTCGGGGAAATATTAGGGGTCTAAAAAGCCCCCTGATATTTCCCTTTTAAAATAGAAAAAGAAATTGAGGACACAAAGTCCTCAATCTTTTTTTCTGCAGCCTCTATTCTAAATGAATGGAAAGCACAGAGGCTTCCCATTCATTAAGAAAATATTTTACTATCAAGCTGTTTCAAAGAAACAGCAGTGTTTCTCTCCTTGGCGGCCGGGAGCAGGAGACTCCCGGAGCGCCAGGGAGAGTTTTCTGTTTGGAGATCAGTGTCCCTGGTTAGCAGGTAACCAGGGACACTGATCTCTCTGCAAGTGGCCGGAGCCAGCTGTAAGATCACGGCTGGCTCCGCCCAGCGGTCAGAAGCAGGCTGTCGGCCGGCCACTCGTCCAGCTTCGGCTTTCAGCGCGGCTCAGCCGAGCCGATGCATATGTGTTCGGCTCGACTGAGCCGCTCGGCCACGTTCGGGAGCTGTACGGGCTATAGTGAATAGCCCGTACAGCACCCCTTCGGTTCTACTGAACCGAAGGGGTCCTGGGTCCGGAGCTAGCCAAAGGATCGGCCGAAGCTACGGCTAGAAGCTACGGCTAGATCCTTAGTATCTTTAGGGTTTTATGAGGCATCAAACTCCAAGTTCATTCAAAAGTTGTGTTCCTGCTCCAGAACACAACTGCGGTTGAAGGAAGGTATACGACACGGAACACGGAATAGGTATACGGAAGGAGAGAATGAGTGTAAGCTATCACACAAGATTTGGAAGGTGGACAGATATGAGTTAAAAATTATCAATGGTGGCGATCACCACATTGTATATTGAGAAAATTGAGAAACAATTAAGGATAATTAAGAAAGTAGAGAAGTGAGCCTCCATCCCATACATCCCTGTGGGGATGTTTGGGAGGTGGGAGATAATCAGATCCCCACTCCCCAAAGTGGATCCATACTTGTCTCAGAACATCTCAGTAGATCCTCACCTCATATTCCCTGAGGAAGCGCATCAGTGAAACACGTTGGAAGTCATCAAACGTCTACACAGTAAAGAATGTTCATAAAAAGAATATATCTTATAAAGATGGACTGCATTATACCAAAACGAAATAAGTATCAAGGATGTTAATAATTACCTTTATATACTGGATATGTGGCAAATATCGTTTTTTAATGTTGCTTATGGATTTTAACAAAATGTGGCAATAAATGTACAATTCTTTAATGAACTTGGAGTCTGATGCCTCATAAAACCCCAAAGATACTAAGGTAAATGGTTTTTGAATTATTTGTAAAACATTTTGAAGGACAAAAAACTATTCACATGTACACAGTAGAGAGAAGCGATATGAATATCTATACATCCAGGGCAGAGCCAAAAGAGCTGACACGTTTCCGGGGAGATCCTCAGAGCTGGTATACTAGTTCCCTGAATATGAATATATTTGGACTGGAAGACCTGGTATACTAGCTCTGAGGAAGAGGGATCTCCCCTGAAACGTGCCAGCTCTTTTGGCTCTGCCCTGGATGTATAGATGGATGTATAGATATTCATACTGCTTATTTCTACTGTGTACATGTGAGTAGTTTTTTTATCCTTCCACAAGTTTTAAAAATAAATGTTATCACACAAGGCACTGTCTTATCACACAAGTCACTGTCTGCAATACTTACTCCACATATACATATCTTTTAAAAAAAAATAAGAATACAATGGACAACCATGTATAAAATGATAAAAAATCAGAATATAAACAACCAAATAAAAATAGAAAAAAGCAAATGTGCAACATAACAAAAAGGTCTAAAGTTTTTAAGGTCTTATTTAATCACCGAAAATCATCATTAGCATCACATTTGTAAATCCATCTTGTTTCAAAACTAAAAAACCCTTAAATGATAATCTCTGCCCAAACAGTCAGTATGATATGTATTTAAATAGAGCAGTAAACTGCAAAGCTGACAACTTTCTACTATGTACAAAATAAACATGGCACTTGTAACTTAGATAAAACATACATTTGTGAATAAAAAAATGAACAGTAATTGTATGACAAGTAGAAAATGTGGGATCAAGGTGAGCTAATGGGAAGATATAAAAGTTCTGGAACAGTTTTTAGTATGGTCTTTCTATATTATATATTATATTTTTTATGATATAGTACTATGGTTTAGCTAAAGAAAAAGCAAAGCGATATATATATATATATATATATATATATATATACATATATGTATATATATCTCTATACATATATACACACACACACACACACACACACAAACACTGTATAACAATTTATCATGGTTACCATATATTTATTTTGTCATGTTAAATTTGCGGTTATGATGAATCCTATCTCAAAGATGCAATAAATTGCAAAGCTTAGATTAAATATATATATATATTAGCCCAGGGATCCACCCAATGGCTTGATAAAAGACTACAAAATATCCATATTCAAAAATATTTTTTTTTACCACATATATACTTTTTATATATACTGTATTTTCTGCACTAATCTGTGTCTGGATGTAATACATTGATTGGATTATGTAGGAATGTGTTGTAGTTCTTAGTGTTTGGTCAGTTTAATATTTTATTGCACTAGGAAATCTATTTTAGATATAACACTTTTGTAAGTTTTGGTTGAAAATAGTACATATGCAACTTGTGGCTTTCTTTTACATATGTATTTATTAATTTTAGTACCAAACTTCCTGCTCTTGGTCCCAAGAAGTCAAAAACTGGCCCTATATTTGTTTGCCAATATTTTACACCATCATCTTGGCCTGAATGTATTATTGAGCCCCTTTTTAGTGGAAATTAAAGACAATTTCAACACTTTTATGTTCTGTGTTTGAAGTATTGGTGCATCTTTCTGCACCAGCCAAGAGCTAACTATTAAATGGGTGAGGGTATTTCATTTGTGCTGGGGAGTCTGTCTATACTACAGCAGACAGGGTCTGCCACAGGGGAGTTGTAATCGCAGGAAATGTCATAAGATGCGTCCTTCTTTCATTTGACAGAAACATCCTGAAAGAATGGGATAAAAGATCAGGTGCTTTCATACAGAAGTCTGTTAATGTTACCACAGACATAACAACATTAAATTTTTAATTATATACTTCCCTGGAAATTGTGTGTGTGTGTATATATAGATATACAGCATAAATATTGTTTTGCTTTAAATAAATATATATGGTGATACGAGAACAAAACATTCCACAATATCCAAGTGTAAGCAGATCTTCACTTATCTTGAGTGGAAGGACAAGATGTAAATGTTACACCTTGTGACCTTGCTTATACTTTCCCTTTATGCTATAACACTGATGAAAAAGCTTTAATCATTTGGAAGATTGATTTGACACATGGAGGTCAGGTATTTGAAGGAAGAAGTAGTAGATGGCAAATGCTTTTTAAAAATGCTTAACTTTAAAACATTCTTTAAAAGCTGCATTTTTACAGACATGTCGTAATCCACGTACAGTTTGTCCTATCAAAATTAACCTTGATACACTTTGGTTTCTTAGGATAAAAAGCAATCTGAATACAGAATTGATGCCTGCATACAAAACAGGTGAAAAAAAAAAGTTCAAGCTGGTATGCTTTTTTGTACCTTTTGATATTAAGCAGTTGAATAAAATAATTTTAAACAGGTTTCTTAAGGTAAATTTACTTTTTCTCCATAATTCCTAATACATTTTTGTTGCAAAAATATAAGAACTATACAAGTGTATTGCCTCCTAATTGCAAACACTGATACAGTAAACTCCCAGTTAAACCAGCATCCTCAGGGATTGTTAGACTCTGGATAAATGTTGTTTCTGGTTGCTTGAGAGTTACTATTAAAAAAAGGTCTAACTAATGTCATACCCCATACCATAACATAAATTATGTATTGACTTCCTATTAATGTTGAAATGCAGTAATCAAAAGCAAATTAAGACAAAGAGACACACTTAAAGGAGAACTATGGGGTCAGTGTTTTCCCCCATAGTTCACCTTAGGGTAACGGGAGGACACAAGCTAGCGTCCTCCCATTACCCTAAGCTCAGTATACCGCGAGCTACAGCTCGCGGTATACTGAGACGCCGCAGCCGGAGCGGATCCCGACATCGACGTCGAGATCCGCCCAGCTGCGTGAGTGACAGCTGGCTCTGCCTATCTAGAGGCAGAGCCAGCTGTACCCGCCCCCTCCCCCGTCCGTTCCGCCAGTCAGCGCTGGCAGATCGGAGCGGGGAGAGGGGAATCCAGCCCCTCCCCTGTCACGGCAGAGAGCCGTGACAGGATCGAGAGGTGAGCGAACCCGGCATGTGTTCGCTCACCTCCCGATCTACTGAACCGACCTGTGACAGTCTCATTGTCACAGTTCGGCTAGAACTATGAGGTGAGTGGAAATCACTCATCTCATAGTTCTCCTTTTAAAGCAAATTAAGACAAATAGGCACATGTTCATTTCCAGGATTATACATGCTGCAGATCAGCAGAACAGTGAGTACACATGGGATTTTGTTTTTTTCTGGCTAGATGATAGTTCTGGTTAGTTGAATACTGGAAAGCGGAGAGTTAACTGTGTTTTGTTTTAATAACATATTTGGAAATACAAGAAAAGTAGATTTCATGTTCTGGATTATTTTAGGAACATTTGTTCAGTCTATTAGGTATTTGTACCAAATGTTTTCTTTAACGTATCAAATCTCAGGCTTTTAACATTTGGGGCATTTTATAAATTGTGGCTTGAAGCAACCTGTGGTTACAAACAATTTATAGAAAATTGAACTTGCTCAATAGATGGTCCTTTTCATTTTGGCTATTGCCTAATATCAAAGAAAGATTGAAACAACGAGAAAACAAAACTTTCAAGTCTTCCTTTTAAGAAAGCACAATAAGATATACTGCAAAATTTAAATACTGTAATTCCACCAACTACTGTTGGGTACATTTTATATTAAAAAAAAAAAGATCCTGCACAATAATTTTACATTAGAAGGAAAATACAGTCCAGTTTAGATAAACATGAAAAATGATTAGCTTAATGTTTGTCATCCTATCAGTATCAGTTTGAAAAAAAAATAGTTTCTGTGAATAATTAAAAATTTTATATATACGCAGACGGCACTTTCTGCTTTACTTGCTCCTTTACTGTGTTTTAGGCTTTACTCACAGTGGCTTCAGCTTATATAAGAGAAGTGCGTACAACAAGTTTTTGCAAAGCTTTTCGTGGGCTGCTAGCAGATTTCAATAGGCATCAAAACTACTTGAAGTTTGTTAAAAGCCTGCTGAAGCCTACTAGCTGCTTATTGAAAGGGGCAGATCTATGTTTAACTTAAATTATGTTTTCATTAAAGAATCACTTTAAAATTGCAATTAATTGCAAAAATTTAATTAAGATTGCAAGAGTTAATTACTTTTTTTTGCCTAGGATCAAAAATAAAAAATGTATATTCACACCATCTTCTAAGATGGCCGGCTGTGACAGCCCTTCCTCCTGCCTGTCTCCTTCTCTGCCACAGTGATAGTATGTCCCTCAGTGTCCTCATGTCTTATACACTATGTTCATAATGTGTTGACTTAGGGACCTTAGACTGCTGCAGTGAAGGGGAAGAGAGGCTCCAGGGCAGGGGTGAGCAACTCCGGCCCTCTAGCTATTGTGGAACTAGAAGTCCCATTAGGCATTGCAAGACTGACAGTTACAGGCATGACCCCCAGAGGCATGTTGGAATTTGTAGTTAAAGCACAGCTTTAAAGCCGGAGTTGCCCACCCCTGCTCCAGGGCCAGTCTAAGAGCAAGCACGAAAGAAAGGCTTGCACTGTGAGAAGGAGCAGTAAGGCTTAGGGTCAAAAATAACAAAGATATACTCACCTGATCTTTCGTGCTTGCTCTTAGACTGGCCCTGGAGCAGGGGTGGGCAACTCCGGCACAAGTATATATATATATATATACAAAAACACCCTGTAATAAATGTTAATAGTTAAGCCACCAACAAATGTAAATAAAGTTAATAAAAATGTATAGATTCTTAAATACTAGGTTATATAGGTTCACTATATTATTCAACAGACTTACTGTATACTGACTGACAGGTAACTTTAACAAGTTTAAATAAGAACTATGAGGTGAGTGATTTTCACTCACCTCATAGTTCTAGCCAACCTGTGACAATGAAACTGTCACAGGTCGGCTCAGTAGATCGGGAAGTGAGCGAACACATACCGCCGTTCGCTCATTTCTCGATCCTGTCCTAGCAGAGAGCTGTGACAGGGGAGGGACTGGATTCACCCCTCCCCGCTCCGATCCTCCAGCGCTGACTGGCGGGCCGGACGGGGGAAGGGGGTGGGTACAGCTAGCTCTGCCTCTAGATAGGCAGAGCCAGCTGTCACTCACGCATCTGGGCGGATCCAGACATAATTGTCGGGATCCGTTTCAGCTGCGGCGTCTCAGTATACCATGAGCTGTAGCTCGTGGTAAGTTGCGGCGTCTCAGTATACTGAGCTTAGGGTGACGCTAGTTTGTGCCCTCCCGTTACCCTTAAGAGAACTATGGGGAACAGCCCTAACCCCATAGTTCTCCTTTTAAGCTTTTCTTCTTTTTTTTCATATCTCTATATGTTGAACTCGATGGACTTGTGTCTTTTCTCAACCTGACTAACTATGTAACTATGTTACACATCTTCATGTGGACCTATGATCCTATGCTAATCTCTGGTATAGCGAAATGTTTAGGGAGGTTACGCCAGATAAGGAATTGCAACTCATAAGGGGACTACTCTTTCCAAGAGCAGCTGTAGAACTATTGGTGCTTCACAGACAATGCTCATCCATTTGTAACCAGCAAAAGTAACACATAGAAAAGGCAATGCACCAAAAATACCAAAAACAATTTCTCCAGTACTAGTTTTTGCTGTTTATTTCCCTCTCATTTCAGAGTAGGCCCCCCATTCCTTGGTGCCCAAACAATGTGCTTATTTTGCCTAAAGAGGAGCCATATCTTCAAAATAACAGCAATGGCACCTTTAGAAATATTTAGCAATGACAACCTACATACAGATCCTTCTAGATAATTGCAGTTTTGTTTTTTTTTGTATACCTTTTTTTTCCTTTTCTTCCACAGTCTTCTGACAGTGGCCAGTTTCACTAAGGGCAGGTTACTAGATCTCCATTTACTTCCTGGAACTCTGGCACATGTGACTAGGAGATTTTACCAAGCACATCATCTCAGGGAAGGAAATGCCTTTCCCTGAGATCTCATGAGATTACAGATGAGATTTTCCAGCAATGGTCTGCTGATGTAACATTCCCAGGATGCAATGCTTGGGCACGATTACATAATTTGTGCCAAAGAGGTTCAGCAAGTGGAAAAAATTAATTGTAAGTAAAATAAAATATGTTTGTTTAGCTAATGAATGTTAGATGATTTCATATCAGCATGTAGAACTGTATGCTGATGTTATTTGTAGTCAAAAGGGGTAAAAGTCCACTTTCATTTTTTATCCAGCCCTGTGTATATTATTGGTGATGGACAAGTTGCCCATATCTACATCAGTTTTACTGGGATTAGAAAATATAATTTTTAATTTACCATATTGCCACCTGCTAATGAAACCATGGGGTCTATTCACGAAGCTGCCGAAGGATCTGGCCGTAGCTTCGGCCGATCCTTCGGCTAGCTTAGGCTCCAGGACCCCTTGGTTTGGTAGAACCGAAGGGGTGCTGTACGGTCTATTCACAATAGCCCGTACAGCTCCCGATCATGGCCGAGTGGCTCAGCCGAGCCGAACGCATATGCATCGGCTCGGCTGAGCCGTGCTGAAAGCCGAAGCTGGCCAAGTGGCCGGCCACTTGGCCTGCTTCTGACAGCTGGGCGGAGCCAGCCGTGATCTTACGGCTGGCTC
>NW_017307746.1:35095-63125 GCF_000935625.1 Nanorana parkeri
GCCGAACATGCTGAGCATGTTCGGCCGACCCGAAGCAACGCGAAGCAAGCCGATGTACAGCTGATTTCAGCCGATGTACGGCTGAAATTAGCCGTACCAGCCTGAAGTGAATAGCCGAACAGTGTTCGGCTCACTTCACTTCAGATCGGTCATTCACTCGGCTGCCCTCGGCAGCTTCGTGAATAGACCCCCTAGTATTTTGACTGTTCGTATAGAATACTGGTCCATACACTTTATGCCCATATTTGTTAAGAGAACAATGTTCATGGAATCACCATACTGCCATAAGAGCGCTTGTGACCTTATCAATTGCCTATTGCCATTGCCTATTGTCAGCCAATTATATAATCTATCCAGTGGTTGTAACTATAAAAAGTGCAGTAGATATTCATCTTGAATTTGTAATCATCAGGTCAAGCACCCACTATTGCTTATAGTTAGTATAAGCAGGTAATGTCTCTTGGTCATAAAGAGATTTCTATTTAAACTAGTAATATTTAATTAAAAAAGACCATGGTAACTGTCACTACCGTATGCCTGTAATCTTTGCCATCATTCAAAACACTAAACATGTCTTTGCTAAATTTAATTTACATTTTTTTTTTTTTTGTTTCTATCAGTGGGGAATTATGTATTTAAATCCAAATTAAAAAGTAATTAGTTGGTTTTAAGTGTTAGTTTCTGTTTATATATGGCAAAAAAGGAGCAAGCGTAATGGGAAATTACAGACATGTATCATTAAATAAAAACTGGGTTAAGCTAGCCACACACAAATATATTTTCTCATCAGCCAGTGTGCAAAATTAAATGTTAAAATCACTAGGTTCCCCCATCTACGCTAAACAGCGTGGATGGAGGAATCTCCATTACTGGATTTCATACAAATACTGAATCAGTCCATCTGATAGGATGCTGTCACTGTTTGGCCACGAATTTTCCACAAGACGAGCAGTGTTTTTCTAGACATAGGGTAATGAGCTCGGAAAAAAACTTCTATTTGCCTTACTATAGGCAAGTATCAATACATTTTAATTAACAAACTTTCACACCCTTAAGACCTAAGGTATGAAAATAAACTTTGCACAGTAGCAATTACATAACTTTAACCAATTTGTGCTCATCTTTCTGATTCAACAGATAATATGAATATTAAACATTTTAAATATAATGCAATTAGGGAAAGCAATTCAATGAAGGTATCTAGAGAATTTTTTTTATATAAGGTGAGTCCTCACCTATGAAGGGTGATTTATTTGAAATAAGATGTGTGAAGCTATGTATGAGTTTGCAAAAAGAAAAAAAATATATATATTTTGTATGTTAATTAGAAAGGTTATTAGCAAAAATGATTAGCATTAGTGATTAGTTATTTGATTAGCCTGAACAGGGATTAAACTCGGATTAGAGTGATTCACTGACAACAAAAATTCATAGACATATCTTGTGAGGTAACAGGGATCGGAGTGTAACTTGAGTGAGGGAAGCTGGGACAGGGCTGGCTGTAAAATCTATTGCTGTAGTGTACAGGCTGTGTGTAATGTATATGTAGTACATATATACAGCACACACCTCTACTACACTACAGCAATAGATTTACAATTCTCCCCTGCTAACATGAATAGGTTAAATCATGATCCATAGTATATAACATGTAGTTGTACTATGGATCATTTAAAGTCACCTGTCCCTTTAAGAAAAAGTATTGGTAATTGGTATCGGCAAGTACATGAGGGGAAGTACGTGTACTTGGTCTTGAAAAAGTGGGACATCCCTACTTCTCACCTAATGAAATTCCACCATGCACATGAGTATTCTTCTGTATGGTCACATAGTTGATTTACTTTAGGCAAATAGGCTTTTTATCTTGCAAGGTAATTTGGAGTTTGCAAGGGAATTTTCTGTTTGCTTGATGAATGAGGTCAGGCTCTGCTTACCTCCATCATCTAATAATATGCATGCACAATTACTGTGTTTTTTTTTTTTTCATTTTCCTTGCGCATAATTGGGTATTCTTTACAAAGTGAATTTTCACCTTATTCACCAAGGTAAGAGAAAACTCCCATGTAAAGTAAACATCCTAATTCACTTTAGTAAATTAACCCCAAAATGCCCAATTACTACATTATATACCATTAAAATATGCAGCATGTGCATCTTTCAAACTAAGCAACACAGCTTATCAAGGATGTGTGTCAGCTGGTGAAGCCCTTTAATGAGATAACCAAGGTCTTAGCTGCCTCCTGATTCTTTAACAACTCACATGTATAAATGTTAATGGACAACCTCCATCAGCAACCTGAATTGTGCTTATGTACTTTTAACTGTCATTCAGTTTCTTTGAAGTTAAAGCAAAAGTAAGGTCAACTACAAAAAAAGGAGCATTTAGCCATAATGTGCTAGTATGCACAGCATCTAGGGCAGATCTCAAAACCTCCACTCGCCTGCTCGCATTTTGTGAGTGGAAATAAAGTGAAGGCGAGTGGAAATTAAGCCGGTGTATTAGGGCTCACACCCTCTCTGCCCTATGCTGATACTGCCCCACCGACAGACACACCCACACCACTGCTAGACTCACTGAGTTTCCTTTGCTGGCAGACACGCCCACACCACTGCTGGAAGCGCTGTGTCTGTGTGTGCTGTGGATACCCCAGTGGAGCCGCATAATAACAGGTGAGATGCCGGGGGGGATGAGAAGCACTGAGCAGGGTGGCATGGCAGTAAAGCAACGGGGGGTGGGGCGGCACGACGCAGCTGCCCCGGGCTGAGAGCAGAGATGGAAGAGGGGTGCCAGGCCGCTGGCTGTGTGTACGATATGTTATCTCAAACTAAAGCTTAAATGCAAGTGCTGTGCTTCCAGAGACCTGAGAGATAATAGAAACAGAAAAGTCCAATCATCAACAAAAATTTGAAATATAAGAAAAACTGGGATCAAAGCAAACAGAGAATATGATAAATATGATATTTCCTGCACAAAAGTACAATGTTCCATGTTGATATAACACATTGTGTGTTTAATGTTGTCCCATAGGATGTCAGTGAAGCAGAGGCAGCATTGTCTGGTTACTTCAAGTAGTGACTGCAGGCCATCATTGTGCATAACTCAACCTGAGAACCTAGCCTGAGATATAGAAGTCTACTCACTAATCTGCCACAGGCAGCCGAGTGAATGACCGACCTAAAGCGAAGTGAGCTAAACGCTGTTCGGCTATTCACTTCAGGCTGGTACGGCTGATTTCAGCCGTATAGTGGCTGAAATCAGCCATACATAGGGTGGCTTCAGGTCGGCCGAACATGCTCAGCATGTTCGGCCGACCCGAAGTGCAGAAAGAGTTCGACTCAGCCGATCCAACATCTGGATCGGCTAAGCCGAACCTCCGGCAGGCCACTCGCTGCTGTTCGGTCTATTCTTATAGATGCCGAACAGCAGTGAGTGAATAGCCGAATGCCGCATTCAGCTCGGCGGCATTCAGCTCGGCTGTTCTGCTTGGTCCCTCTGTGGTACTGAGCAGAACAGAAAAATAGTTTCAAAAGTAGAAAAAAATAAATAGAAAGCGATTGTGCGGAGCTAGCAATGACAGCTGGCTCCGACCAACTGTTTTCTATTGGCCGGCGGTTTTGCTGCCGTCACAAAGAAGGGAAAAAAACTCTGCCGGCGCTCCGGGAGTCTCCCGCTCCCGGCCGCCAAGGAGAGAAACACTGCTTTTTCTTTTTTTTTCTTTATTCTGACAGAGCCGTTTCAGAATAGAAAAAAAAACAACACTTTGGCCATAGGAATGCATTGCTAGATTCCTATTGGCTATTTCAATTTGCAATAGCCAATAGCAAACTAGGTATTGTACCCACCCTCTGCTGCTGTCAATCAGTAGTGGTGGACCTGATGGAGAACTGCAGCAAAGGGCGGGTGCAATGCGAGTTTGCTATTGGCTTTTGCCAAAACAATATTTTATTTATTTTTTCTATTCTGACACGGCCCTGTGTCAGAATAAAAAAAAGAAAAAGCAGTGTTTCTCTCCTTGGCGGCCGGGAGTGGGAGACTCCCGGAGTGCCAGGGAGAGTTAGCTGTCTGGAGATCAGTGTCCCTGGTTAGCTGGTAACCAGGGACGCTGATCTCTCTGCAAGTGGCCGGAGCCAGCCGTAACATCACGGCTGGCTCCACCCAGCTGTCAGAAGCAGGCTGTCGGCCAGCTTTGGCTTTCTGCGCGGCTCAGCCGAGCCGAGGCATATGCGTTCGGCTCGACTGAGCCGCTCGGCCAAGTTTGGGAGCTGTGCGGGCTATAGTGAATAGCCCGTACAGCAGCCCTTCGGTTCTACTGAACCAAAGGGGTCCTGGGGCCGAAGCTAGCCGAAGAATCGACCGTAGCTACGGCTAGATCCTTTGCCTGCTTCGTGAATAGACCCCTTAGCTTCACTCAGGACTTATAAGTGATTGGACTGGTAGTGTATAAGGTATGCAAGGCACTATTTTTTATAAGGGTCAGTATACATGGGTGGAAGACTGAAGCAAGTCAAATGCAGCAATGTTGTTGGGTTATTTTGAGGAAAGATGGCTTGCAAATGAGACACTTTTCCCATTTATTACTACACTCCATTGCAATTGAATTGTACAGTGAAAAAGTGAATCATGGCAAAAGCAACAATAAACCTCACTGAATATGATCCTGCCCAAAACTCAATTACTGAATTTCAGATTCTTCAACAATACTTGCTTAATACTGTTGTATTTAGGGCTTACATCGTTTTGAATAGTAAGTACACATTTTTACATTTTTCATGAATCAAACTGACATTTCACTCGTATTAAACACAAAAACAACCTAAATGTTATTATTAGTTTTCTGCTTTTATTTTTTACTCTCTATTTATAAAACCTTTCTTCTATCATTATAGTTCATATTAAATAACCAATAGTTTACTTTCTTTCATATATTATGTTATTAAAATAGTAAAAGAGGTTTTGCTTGAAAGCTGAACTCTAGTCTTACCATCAGTCCTGTACAGGCTCCTCACCTGCTCTGAAATTGCCTACTCTGATTTTACTGCACACGCTGAGCTTCTCAAAGCATGCACTAGAAGCAGCAGAAAGTCAGATTTCAGCCCATCTCATTTCCTGGCTAGAGGATGCCCTGCATCGTCTAGCCCTGTAATCCCTGTCCCTGGCCTGCCATTTTCAATCATTCAATTTCAGTTCTTTCAATCATGGAGGCTCATCATCACATGTGGGCATTACCTGGGGCAGTCTCCATGCAAATGCAGCCTGCCTAGTAATGCCCACTCTTTAGACTGATATCTACCCATCAAGGCATTTTGATATTTGCATTGCTTTGTGTTGGTCACTAATGCTTAGGATATGCTTGTCTGAAAACCTTCTGCAATATACTATAAACATGAACAACTAACCTATATTCTCCTTTTATATTTTTAGCATATTTAACAATTTGGAGCAATATTTTCAAACTTACCCTCTATAAACTCGATTATTTCCAACCCTTTTGGGCTCTCCACCTTATATATTAGAGTAAAAACGCACAAGCGTTCAAAGGTTTGAATTACTTTCTACAAAGGACATGAACATAGTATACAATTACAAATTTTTAAAAAAGGTGCAGAAGGAAAGCTATCAATTCTTTTCATGCATTTTAGTTAGTCATACTTGCTGAATAGGCTAAAATTGGAGCTGAGGGTGACCCTGTCATCACTATATGGCTCAACAAAATTTGATTAACAAAATCAAAGGAACTGGGTGGAAACTTGTCGGCTGAACAGTTGGATACAGTCAATGTGGCTAAGGATTATTTGCAGTCTAAGGCTTTATGCTCTTGATGCCCAACTAGATCCGCTTGATTTCACTGTCTGTCAACTCTTGCACATATTTTTAAAATAAAATCATATACTGGTTTATCCTTTTAACTGATGTTTGCTAGGATATAGCCTCCCTGTATTATCTATATATTATAAAGTTATCAATTTATCTTCTTAGATTATTCATTATTTTAAAAAACACAGTTTCTATCCAAAGAGGAGATGATAATGATGAGCTCCTAAAATGTATATAATTTACCAATAAATTAAAATTCACTGTTAATTAGTAAATGCTCAAAAGGAGCCTAATGTACATTTTAAATTACTGCTGTGAATACATTGTTAATGAAATAAATCTACTAACATAATTTATTCTGTTGATCAGTAGTCTGAAACTAATTGGAAAAAGATAAATGCCGGTGATTAAATTCATTAAATATTGCTCAGCTTGGCCAAAGGGGTCTTGCTAAATGTAACAATGAGGCTAAAATGCATCTGATTTATCCTATTAAATGTCCCTTGGCTATTGGCTAGTTTATTGAATAAACTACAACTTTTAATAAATTACTTATGTTTTGACATAGTTTTTACTCTCCAAAATATGCGTGCTGAAATTTAGTCATAGGCATTACTGGACTGGAAAATGCATAAACTAAAATAATTTCTAGATCAACGATATCCAATTTGAGCAATTTAGAAAACATTATTGGGCACTCTTAACTGCTTCTGTTCTTAAAATATTCAACCTCTATTAGTGCAATTGCTCAGAACCCATATAGTAGGTTTCATTGTTGTAATAAGCTCCATAGGCATCCATCTGAATATACAAGACATTCTGCAATATTTCTCAAGAGATGAAAGATATGTAGAATTGCTTGTTTAATTTTCTCAAATATATGCATGTTGATCTGTTCAATCTGCACAGTATCATGCAATATAGGAATCCAGGCAAACATGACCCATGACTTTTAAGATTCTCTGTAGAGTGGAGAAGTTTGTATACATATAATAATGGGATAAGAAATACAGTATGTGCAAGTGATCAATTTGCCTGGAATACATAAAATATAAATTGGTCCAATTTAAAATCACTAGTATGATTCATTCACCTGTGTATAAGCTGTAGCTTGAGCTATGATGCCTGTAAACAACAGTTTTTTAAATCAGTTTGTAAATAGATAGTGATAAAGATTACATAACATTCACTTTTATTATTTCATATTTATCTGGTATTCACTTTTTTTTGTCCTGATCATAATAAATGAAGAAATATGTACAAAACCACTATGCATTCCAATTAACACTCAGATGTGGGAAAATGCTTTGTAAATTGTAACTTTCAGAATGTAATTACTGCTGCAGTACGCTTAAAAGGAAAACAGCAGGTGCATGGAGCCTTATATTAATGTGCTTTTATACTGAGTGTAGTTCTAATTTAAACCAAAATGCTAATGTGTAATAAGCCCTAACCATCTCTATTTTTGCGGAACACTCTAAATTCTTGGAACACAAAATAATGGCTAATATATGAGTCCACTTTGTGCGTAGTGTGGTCCCTAGCATTTAGCACTTTTGTTACAAACAAAGTAAGCTGTAAGGTGCAAAGCAATAAAACCATAAGGACCATTTGTTTATATGTCTAACATTTGCAGACCTGTGGGCATAGTTCTACTGACAGCAATATGAATGTTGCAAGTATAGAAAGAATTATGTGGTGGTGTAAAAGGTATGTGACCTACATTCTTTTGATCTGTTTCAGTATGAGGAAGCGTGGTGTTCTCCAGTGGCCTTTCTATATCTAAGTGCTTTGCAATAAGCAGAGTTTAAAAACAGAAAAAAACATGCAATAGTTAGTAAGAGTTACTGGGGGTATAGTGGGGTGTAGCATTCATGAGGGCAGTAAAAAGATTAGTTTACTAAGGGTTATTCACTTACCTGGCGATGAATCTGGCCGTAGCTTCGGCTGATCCTTCGGCTCACTTCGGCCATCGTAGCTGATCGGTTTAGTGGAACCAAAGGGCTGCTGTACGGGCTATTCACAATAGCCCATACAGCAGCCGAAGGCAGCCTAGCAGCTCAGACGAGCCGAACGCATATGCTTTGGCTGAGCCGTAGTGGCAGCTGAAGCATGGAGAAAGGTCTGCTGTAGCCAACCGTTTTCCCCACAAATGACAACAGCTGGGCGGAGCCAGCCATTATGTCATAGCTGGCTCCACCCAGTTGTTGTCTTTCAATGATATCCCAGCTATCTTGGGTTGTTTGAGGACACTGGGCTGTCATTAAATGACAACAACTGGGCAGAGCCAGCCATAACATCATGGCTGGCTCCGCCCATTTGTTTTGATTTGTCCAGGACCTGGGGGCAGACGGTCAGGTGCCGGACAAATGTAAAGTATGTCACTGCTAGCTCCGCCCAATTGTTTATATTTTGCTGGCATCTGTCAGAATGTTATTCTGCGGTGGGAGTTTGTTGCATGCAGATGGGTTGGCGAGCGTTCAGGTATTTTGTTAATTATTTTTTATTTATTTTGTGATTTTTTTTTTTTTAATTTCGCCGAGTTGTAGTCATCATGGACAACACTGGACATTGTGATTGACCCTGGATTACGTTGGGGATCAATTTTTGGGGGTTTTTTGAATAAAGGAAAAAGGAATTGTCAAACTCTGTGTTTTGTTTTTATCTCAATTAAAGGATGTTTTATTAAGGTCTGGCCTCTTTATTTACATTTTATTTAACCCTTTACTGAATGGGTAGGGGTACAAGTACCCCTTACTCATTCATAAGGGGGTGCTGCATCTGGGTGCCCCCTCATTAAAGGGGTATCTTGATGCAAGTAAGCCCCACTGCCCACAGACCCCCACAACCATTACCCCAGTGTTTGTGGAGAAGAGGTCCTTGTCCCCATCGGCATGGGGACAAGGTGCTTTTCCAGGGAGACCCTGGAAAAGCACCCCCCAGTGCAGAGTGCATGTGTCCTGGTATAGCAGGGAGGGGGGACTGCTTGCTCACCCCCCCTATCCTGTCCTGCCAGGCCTGTGCTCGGATCAAGGGTCTGGTTGGGAATTTTAGGGGGGACCCCACTTTTTTCCCCAATTTTTGGGGTTGGGTTCCTCCCTAAAATTCCTACCAGATCTAAAGGGCCTGGTATGACTTTGGGGGGAACCCCATGCATTTTTTTTAACTTGGAGTTCCTCCTAACTTTCCTACCAGACCTAAAGGGTCTGGTATGGTTTAGGAAGGGGACCCCATGCTGTTTTTTTTTTCTTTTATTAAATTTTTTTATTATTTTCTTAACTTTTTTTACATTTCTTTAAATAATTTTTGTAAGTTTTTTTTATTTTGTTAAAATGTTTTCTGATCTGCTCGCTACCTCAGAGGTAGTGAGCAGAATAGCTGAGCTGAATGCCGGAGCTTCGACTCAGGCGATCCAAACGTTGGATCGGCTAAGTGGAACGGCTTCTGCACTTCGGCTCAGCCGAACATGCAGAGCATCTTAAGCTGACTGAAGTGCAGCTGAAGGCAGCCGATGTACGGCTGATTTTAGCCAATGTACAGGATAAATCAGCCGTACAGAGCTGAAGTGAATAGCTGAACGCCGTCCAGCTCTGTTCACTTCAGCTCGGTTATTGTAACGCTCAGAGTTTGGTTGTTAGGATCTCAACTGCGGAGTCTCTTGACATCAACTACTAACACTCTATCGGAGTGTCAATTGTGGTTTAGTGGCTATTCAGTTTGAACTCCAGGCGTCTCTCTCAGACTCAGGCGGAGAGTATGGAGTTACTAACATCATACATCACAGGTTAAATTAATTGAAGTCACAAATAATAATAATCAGAGCCCCTGGGCTCAGTGGGGAGGTGCAGAAGTAGTTGCGAATATCAGAGAAGTTTATGAGAGGATCGCAGTGAGTGATTGGAAGATCAGGTAAGTAACACAGTATGTAGCTCCTGTCCCGGATTTGGCAGATTAAGCGTTACCACTAGTACATGTTATTTTCCTCTGGCACTCACAGACTCAGTTATATATGGCTTCAGGCAGAGTTTACATGACCAGCAGTTCAATGGATTAGACTGGCAATTTAGGTTACAGCACTGCAGTATCACACAGTAATCACAGTCAGCCAATGCCTCCCAGGTAACTTTAGCTTAACATGTAGCCCCAATTGACTGTAGATACTTGCGGTTCAGAAGTTTCTAATGAGCGAGCCTGCAGTGGGGGAGCCGATGTTTGTGGATGAGGAGTCCTCCTGAGCTGTAGAGTCCCAGAGTGAGTTGTGGTCTCTCTGTGAATGGAGCTAGCAGGGTGCGCACTCCATTAGTGGAACACCCTGTTCAGCTCCTTCCTCATATATGGGCATGTAGGCGAGTGGGCGGCCGTTGCGTTCCAGGCTGGAGAGCAAGCCGCGAGCGCCGTCATGGTATCACAGGCGCTGCGCTCCAGGCTGGAACGCAAACCGCCCAACACCTCACAGTTATTCACTCTGCTGCTTTCGGCATCTTAGTGAATAACACTCTAAATGTTGTCCAGTTAGGGTATAGATGTATGTTGATACAACTTTTGATACTATTAAAAAGGTTTAGTTAAAAATAAAGATTATTATATAGCAATCAAAACAAAATCCTGGCTAGATGACAAATTTGGAGGCATTCAGAAAGAATAGAACGTAGTATGGAAGGGTTTCTTTGGACAAGCTTTGAATGAAGATAATGACAATCTAGAATCTGTAAAGTTACATAGTCAGGTTGAAAAAAGACAAATGTCTATCGAGTTCAACCTATAGAGATATGAAAAAAAAGAAGAAAAGCATAATAGAACGCAATTCCCACAATTACCCACTGTTGATCCAGAGGAAGGCAAAAAAAACCTATAAAGCATGATTCAATTTGCTCCAACAGGGGAAAAAAATTCCTTCCTGATCCCATAAGGCAATCTGATATTCCCTGGATCAACAATCTCTGATGCTTAATATACCTATAAGAACTCAATATCCAGTAATATTCTGTGCATTTAGGAATACATCCAGGTTGTTTTAAAACAATTAACTGAGCTAGCTAGAACTAGCTCCTGGGGGAGTCTATTCCACATTTTCACAGCTCTAACTAAGGTTAAACCTCTTTTCCTCCAGACACAAAGAGTGCCCCCTTGCCCTTTGCAGTGACCTTAAAGTGAAAAATGTAGCACCAAGATCACTATATGGACCATGTATGTATTTATACATGGTGATCATGTGCCCTCTTAATCGCCTGTTCTCCAGAGAAAACTAATTTAGGTCAGTTAATCTTTCCTCATAGCTGAGCTCCTCCATGCCTCTTATGAGTTTAGTCGCCCTTCACTGCACTTTCTCCAGTTCCAAAACATTCGTTTTGTGAACTGGTGCCCAAAACTGAACTGCATATTCCAGATGAGGTCTTACTAATGCTTTGTGCAGGGGCAGGATTATGTCTCTATCTCTGGAGTCTAGACCCCGTATAATACAAGAAAGTATTTTGCTTGCTTTAGAAACTGTGGCTTGACATTGCATGCTATTATTGAGTCTGTGGTCTACCAGAACACTCAGATCTGTCTCCATCATTGACTCCCCCAACCATACTCCCCACAAAGTGTATAAAGCATGCATGTTTTTAGTCCCCAAGTGCATAAGTTTACCTTTATGAACATTAAACCTCATTTGCCAAATAGATGCCCAATCACACAGTGCATTCAGATCTGCTTCTAGGTTGGAGACATCCTGTAAGGACTGTATTCCTCTACATAACTTGGTGTCATCTGCAAACACAGAAATAGTACTTGTAATCCCCAATTTAACCTATTTATAATGTATTTTATAAATAGGTTAAACAGTAAGGGGCCCATCACTGACCCTTAAGGGAACACCACTAACAACCGGAGACTCAGATCTGAATATGCTCTTTTTATACCTGTTGCATGTTATATTGAGTTAGTCCCACAGTTTATTTGAAGACAGTGGTAGAGTTATATACCTGAGTTTGATTAACAGCCAATAGACCAGATACCATATTAAATTTGGAGGTCCAAGAAATTTTGAGCAACAGTGACAAAATAAAACATAATTTGAGTCGATATTGAAAAAACACTAGATGAGTGCTTTATAAAAACTATGAATTTTAGAAAAGTAATTTTAAACAACTCAAATAAGCAGTTAACCTTGAATAGTCAAGTAAAGTATTTTTTAAAAAGACACAAAAACTAAGGAAACATTTTTAAAAATTAAACACATACCCTTTTAGGTACACGCACTTCAAACAGTACACTCTCTATGGTAACACAATTCCATATAATTCAAGCAAACCAACATGGCTCAGTAGGAAAGTTTTGGATATGGTAAGGCACAAAATACAAAAGGATTTGAATTTCTAAAAGTTTAGAGTACAGAAATGTTTTTACAAAACACATATTTCAAGGCCTAAAAGTTATCAAAGATTGCAGCTGAAAAACGTATTAATCTGGTAATATTGATCCTTTAAGTACATTTCAAAATATAATAGTAAACGGAAAAACAAAGCTAAGATGTTAAATATTGTTATTCCGTATTCACAAATTATTTGCTAATACCAAGTGGAAGGATGTAGCCAATGCCCTCCATTCAACATTTTTTTCTGTGCAGCATTAATAGGCTCTCCAACTGAATAGCACTGATTCCCAAGATATTACAAACTGCATAATGACTTTACACACAGTTTAGAACAAGTACTAATACCAGTGACCTCAAGCAAATTACCAAATATGTGCCTGCGTAAATGACATAAGCATAATATTTCTAAATTGCAGTAAGTGTCTTTTTTCATAAGCTTCAGTAGGCAACAGTAAAACCAACTTAATACTGTCTCTATATTCCTTGCATTAACTAAGTCAATCATTTAATTGGCTTTGTTCGGTAATTTTAGGAACATCTGTGATTGCGCTATAATCATTCTACTCCAACCACTAATTACTAGCAAGAAAGTATATTTTAGCTTAATGACATAAAATGTTACCTTTTTAAAGTAAAACATTAGAATAAATGACCTTAACCTCGACAGCTCTTTCATATTCATAAGCAGGAAAGGCTGCATTTACATGATTAAACTGTAAAACATACTTTCAAGTGATGAATTGAAACAAGAAGAGATTTGCCACTTTTTGTACAGCCATCAGTGTAATATTTGCTAAATGCTAATGTGGCAAATTAAGAAGGAAATTGTCCATGGAACATGCTTAGTCATCATAAAGAATAAAGAAACTGATATGTCCATATTACAAGTACCTGATAAAGCTAAAGCATCCATTCACTGAGATGTATGACTTATTTAACGCCGTTTACGAAAAAGCTCAAAATACAAATTAATAAATTCAGGAACAAAAACAGGTTGCACATGAATGGAATCTCCATGTTTTCAAATGAAAGGGATATTTAATTGTTGAAAGTCTGTTTATCATGAAATGGTACTTGGTACCATATAACATTATTTTATTTTACCACACTATTTTTTTAATTTTATTTCACCATTTATACCATATTTCTTAGAATCTGGCAACTATTGCGCCTAAGAAAGTAGTGATATTAAAAATGTAAAAAGCATGTGAAGTTACTGTAATTTCCATATTTATTTTATTGATGACTCATTTGCATTCTAATTCATTTATGCCCAACTCCAGGAAAAACTATAAATTGTAGTATAGGACAAAGTGGGATAGAGCACCTGTCAAGATTTTATTGTGGTTTGTGCACCGATTTTGGAGCTTCTTCTCACTTCTTGTTAGGAAAGGAAGGGATGGGAAATCTCTCCAGTGGGAACACAGACAGGAACAAAATATATTTTTCAAGTGTGACAGTGTTAGAACGTCTGTCAAACTATTATTACTGTCTATGTCTTTCCTATTCCAGTGATAACCACTCCCCTCATTTCTTGTCCTGCTCTTATGGGCTGTTACAGGAACTTTTTAAAGTGAGCTGAAATCTGCACAACAGACAGCCATAAAACCTCAATTACAAGAAGCAGCACACTGCCCATGTTCCTCAACATATTTAATTAAGTCAAAATACAAAAGTGGTCACATAAAATATTAATAAGGCACACAGCCTTCATCAATATTTCGGATCAACAAGGGGCTCCTTTCTCAAGGTGATAGCAAGGTGGGAGACAGAGAAAGGTAGCCAACCAGGTGAGTATATACAGTATACATATTCCAAATAGGACAGCTCGCACCACCTGTGTACTTACTGATGCCTGATACAAGAATAAACCTCAAATACAGCAAACAGAAAAGTAAATGATGAAATACTGACCTGAGAGAATGCCTAATAAATCCCCGTTGTATCTACAGTAAATAACAAACAGCATGGCAGTGACTTAAAGCATGCATCCCAGAATTGGGAAATGGCTTGTGTTTCACAAAGTGAAAGTGGGTATGACATGCATTCAGCAGATGGGGAAGTGGGCTTGGCTTGTATTCCACAGACCAGAAATGGTCATAGCACTAAACTTTCATGTGTAGCCATGGGAGAAAAATTCCTATTTGGAATGTGTATATATATTGCGCTTTTACTATACAACATGCTTTTACTATACAACAATGCTATTTACACAAACTACCTAATTACAGGTAAAACAATACAAAACATACAGGCCGCTACAAATATGCATCCATACACATATACTGTATCTATCTTTTCCAGCACATGCAATGGTATTTATGCAATATGATCCACTGGAACTCACTTAGCTATAGGATGCTGCTGGTCCCAAAATTCCTTATTTAACAGGACTTCTTGGCTATTACATGTTCTCAGTAAAATGTCTTCATGTTGCAGTTTCTTTTTCTCTGTTAAAGCATGGCTTTAGTGTCATACTTCTGGTTCCCAGATCAAATTAGTTCCTCTGGTTCCCCCTCCAGTGAAGTACTAACTATTCACTTATGCTGCTGACTTTCATGTAGAAAAATTGGTACCCAACACCTGTGGGCATATCCCTTACACCTGATTTACCACATCAGGATTCTATGATGGGTATATCTCTCTCAGTTATGCCAAAAGGTCAGGCTGTTGTTGACAAGCTTTGGGTGTGATGTTTACAGAAAACTTACCTAAAACAATGGAAGGCAGCTATACCAATGTTTCCAATTGTGAGAAACTAGCTTTGTGTCAACACTGTTTAACTTGACAGTGGCACTTTATTGGCTTAATACTAACCACTTTTAGAAACCTCATATTTGTACAATTTTATATTCTGTGTAAATTTACCTGAGGTGTGTGTCTGAAATATATGGTTTGCTTGACCTCTCAACTATCTCCCAATTTCTGTGTGCCTAAGGAAAATACAGCCCCATAAATGTTTATTGTTATTTAACATGTATGCACTCTCAGAAATTAGTATACCTTAAAGTACAATCACTTTAAAAGGTAAGCAGCAATTTTAATTTTTTTTAATTATGCTATGCGTATGTAATAAATATAAAGTACTGATGGTGTAGTCCCAATTTGGCAGCAAAAGTGAAAATACACTTTACTAAAAAAAACACACCTTATTTTTCACCACATCCCATCATAACCACACTCGGGATTGCGCAAAAGTGTCACTTACCTTGCCCCTGCAAGCCCGCAGTGTCTCTGCTGTGTGCGCCCGGCCAATGCTGGCATTCGGCTTTCAGTTTCGTTTTTGGGCGTCACAGCGGGGGGCAGAGCCGGCGGGAAATTCAAAAGTGCAAACATGACATTTACACAGAATACACACAATACCATGTAATCTGCTATAATTATATACATGTATCAAACTATTTCACTTCAATTTGGTCCATAGAGCTTTGTCCAGTGCCCGGCCTGCACTTTTACTGTACTCAACTGCCAGGGAGGTTAAAGGAGTAGATTGAGTGCAGTTTGAAAAGTGAGTCCTCATTTAGCTCAGTAAATAAGGTAAACTGAATTTGTGTCAATAATCCATTTATAAAGCTAAATTATGTTTGTTTTGTTTTTGTTTATCATGTACATAATTGGGTACTCGAAGTAAACATAGTTTCACTTTATTCAGTTTGCTGAATAAACATTCACTATGCTAAGAAAACAATCCCTACTCCTTTAGTAAATCAATCCCAATTAGTGTAAATGTAATAGTAATATAAGCTACTGCAGGAAAGGTAACTTATTTTATTGTCTGATTTTAAGTTCTTGCAAAGTGGATAATTTTAGGAGAATTAAAAAATGCATTTTAAAAAGTCAGCCATTACAAAGTTGTAGTAGTTTCTCTAAAGACCAGAGTTTAGAATTCAGTGCATTCAATTAGCATGTTTAATATCCAGCCATCTGTTTTAAAGAAAAAGCAATGTCTGACACATTATATTCCAGGCAGTGAAAAGGTACATTTTATTAGCCCTTTGTAGAAAGCGTGTGTAATGACGCAGTCAATTTATTACAATTCTTCAGCGTTAAACATTTGTTTGCTTTGCAAATTATTTATACCTAACAAAACATTTTTTTTTTTTCAAACTACGAAGAAAGCTTACAATTCTGATGCTTTTTCACCATTATTTACTCATTAATAAATGCATCAATAATAATTAAATTTTTCCTCAGATATGACTTGAAAGAAAAATTGCATTAAAAGCTTATGTTGCTATGAATACTGTTAGTATGTTAGAATTACCCTTTTTTATTGGCTTTTTTGCATTAACAATTGAGAGGTGTAGGAAATGAAAACATCATATACTTGAAAAGAAGAAGAGGATTTTTGTAGGGCACAGACTGATTCCTAAATCGCATGTCCAGCCAACACTTTTCTCTTACTTTTTGAATAAAGTTGGGAAAGGTCAAGACCACTGTCAGGTTTCTGCTACTATCCAGTGCTCCATTAAATAGATTTACCCTCAATTCCTATCCTGCTGAAAATGTATTATTAGACAAGAAGTAAGAGAAACATTCCAAAAACAACACAGACAAAAATAAAAATGCTTTTCTTCAGTAGAGTAGAGGAAAGCTAGAACACCTGCCAGCTTTTTATTTCTCTCTGTGTCCCTGCAGTTTTCTCCTCACTTCCTGCCCAGTAAAACTGAACTGATCCATTAACGGAGCAGCAGATAGCAATTAAATCCTCTGATAAGAAATAGCCAGCATGCCATAAATAATCTCAATGTTTTATGGGGTCATAATGTAAAAAGTGGTTAAAAATGTCCACAAAAATACATATTCCACCAATGTTTCAAGGCCATGCAGGACCCCTTTCTCAAGGTGACAGACAAACAAATCCCATAATGATCACATATTTATATATTATTATTATTATTATTATACAGGATTTATATAGCGCCAACAGTTTGTGCAGTGCTTTATAAAACTGAGGGAGACAATACAATTAACAATATAATTTCAGCACAGGAGGTAGAAGGGCCCTGCTCGTGTGAGCTTACAATCTAGTAAGAGGGGATACCCATAAATGAACAAATACATCTGACTCTATGAAGTCACGTGTGCCCTAAACAAAATCATTGTAGCTGTTACCAGAACAAAGCATACATCAAAAGATACAAGTAAGAATAAACCTACATATACTGTAATGCCCCAGTATCACCCAATGCATCAGGGACCCCAACATCAGGAGAGCGAGCAATATATATTTTTTTAAAGATGCTTTTTATTGAGTCTTTTCAGTGTCATAGACACAATAGCAAAACAACCAACAATACATACAACAACCGGGTCAACATAACCCTGGCAATTATGCAATACATACATACATAAGGAGCGAGCAATATCTAAATGACTGGCAGCATGCTTTCTGGAAACAGGAAGAGGCACATCACAGGCACTTCAATCACCTGAACACATGCTCTGCCTTTCTGCTATGCTGGCCAGCAAATGAAGTAAAAGCATTTTGATCCGCCCAGACCTTTTCATCATGGAAACCGAATATGTTTGCAGACTTGTCAAAAAGGGGGAAATAAACAAAAAACTGTGGTTACAAAAAAACAGACGTGGGTGTAAGGATAACCAAGTGCTTCATAACACACAAAAACATGTAGAAGTTATATGATAAAAATAATTGTAGCATAATATCAAAACTCTAGTACCAATATACAGTAGGTACTGGAGCTGCAAAGCTAAGACAGAAGGGAGACATTTGAAACAAATAGATTTACAATAGGAGGACATATTATAAAAGAACATCCATGTGTAGTGCTTGCAACTAAGCACCAGTGATTTTCAAACTAGGAGAATGCAACAAAAATGTCTTGAATGTGGGTACCCAACAGATGCCTTAAATGGG
This sequence comes from Nanorana parkeri, assembly GCF_000935625.1. Classification (NCBI taxonomy): domain Eukaryota; kingdom Metazoa; phylum Chordata; class Amphibia; order Anura; family Dicroglossidae; genus Nanorana; species Nanorana parkeri. Next base: position 53,150 of record NW_017307746.1, read on the forward strand.
GCATGTTCTCATATTTAAGCAAAAATGCATATACAGAACACACAGAGTGTCGACATTGATTAAATAGAGACACATAATTTCCTATCTGATAGATTCAAAAAGATAATGAACAGACATTCTTATATATGATATTACTTTGTCTAGTGAATTAAAGCAACCTCTACTACACACTTAAAAGCAGAGTAAGACTGTAAGGGAGCTATTAATTAGGGCTGATCAGAGTGAAAAATATCAAACTCCCCTTAGGATATCTGCAACAAGTGTACCATCTCTAGTGCCCTTATCTATGGTCCTACATTTTCACAATCACATACTGGTTATAACTTTGCTATTCATGAATTTCAATTGGGACACAGATTTTTGCTTCTAAAATTTGAAATGGCCATGTTCTCTTGTTTATGTTGGATATACCACAGTACCATTCGAATGTTGTTTTTAGAAACACAAACGTGACATCAGGGTTGCCCTTGAGAGCCACCAGACACGGTTCATTTTGTACAAGCTCAACATCAAACACACACGCTCAGAGGTATTGTGATTGATTTCATCCCATCCTCTGGCTGTGGAGGTGATGGAAATTGTCTACTATTATAAAGAGAATCATATTGGATTTTCTTTTTGTAGACAGTGGCTCTCAAGGGTTTAAATACCATGGTGTCATATCAGCCTTTTTGTATCTGATTGCTAATATTACACACTGCCAACCTAGTTGCAAACATGGGTGTTCTTCTGTGACTTCTATTATGCTACAATATTGTTATCATATTAATGTTTTTGCATATTTCATATGTGTTGTGAAGCACTGAAGCAGTGTGTCTGTTTATGTCTTCTGTTTTGTTTATGTCACTCTTTTTACATGTCTGCACATATACTGTCTTTGGTTCCCATTACTACGAGGGCCAGGCAGATAAAAATGTAATTTGCTGACTGGCAGAGGAAAAAGACAGAGCATAATGACAACTTCTGGTCATTGAGACATATGTGGCATTCCTCTTCCTGTGTCTGAAAAGCATGCAACCAGTCACTTGAAATAGTTTTTTTCCAGCCTGTACCCTATGATTTATGTTTTGTTCTGCTTACAACTATTTTATGTGTACAGGCATACGTGAATCCACAGAATCAATGTATTTGTTCATTTATGGCTATACTTAAATCTGTAATCATTATGGCATTTGTTTGTGTGTAGACCCAAAATGTTGGTGGAATATGACTGTTTTATCTTTACTCTTTGCCTCATGCCTCATAAATCATTGAGGTTATTTATGGTGTGCTATTTCTTATCTGAGCTGGTATCACTGTAAGCCAATCACCAACCTGTGGGGACATATTCACACACTCTTGCCAAACTACATCACATTCATTGGTCTAGCTTGCTGATTGGATAAGGACTAATAAAGACATATCTGTACTCATAAGCATGTTCCCTGTGCTAGTTTGACAGAACTGTGCAATGCTATAGTGGCTGACACTGCTTGTCCCCCAAAACTCTGAACTTTTTGCACATCAGATTAAATACTATGCTTAACATAAACCAAACAATGCACATCATCATAGAGGGATGAGGGTTTGAAATTCACAGTCTGGGTAAATGTATGTGCATATTCACCTAGAAGAATTAAAAAGAAAAAAACTATAATAAATACATGATCTTTGAACTATGGCTAGGGGGCATAGAAGGCCAATAAGGAGATTTTTGGATAGGCCAGTCCCCACATTTTAAAAGGTGGGCATTCTGCTATTCACTCACTGCTGTTCGACCCCCAAGAGAATAGGCCGAACAGCAGCGAATAGGCTGCCGGAGAGTTGGCTCAGCCAATCCAGATGTTGGATTGGCTGAGTCGAACTCCTTCTGCAAAATGCTCAGCATGTTCGGCCGACCCAAAGCCAGCCGAAGCAAGCTGATGTATGGCTGATTTCTGCTGATGGATGTATGGCTAAAATCAGCTGTACAAGTCTGAAATGAATAGCCGAACAGCGTTCGGATCACTTCACTTCGGGTCGGTTATTCACACGGCTGCCTTTGGCAGCTTTGTGAATAACCCTGTATATATTTTCTGAAAGCCGAGACCATGTGGAATACAATCGTGGCAGTTGCACATTTTTATGTTGCACAATATTTTCACAACTCTTTATCAAATCCAAATATTTAGTGAAAAATGCACTTAAGTTAATTTTAGTGCCCCACAACACAATAAAATACAATTTGTTTTGTAAAATATAAAATATGAGGTTATGTTGAGTAAATAGATACCCAAAATGCCCAGGCTAAAACTTTCATGCGTCCGTGAAACGGTGACAAAGTTCAGTACCCCAAAAAGTCCATAGATGATGCTTTAAATGCCTCTAAAGGTCATCAGTTTACAAATACACATAAATATTGGCACTAGAATTATTGCTCTCACTCTAGTGTGCGCGGCGATACCCAACATGTGGCGTGATCGTCATTTTCGTACGTCGGCTGCCTTCGGCAGCTTTGTGAATAACCCTGTTAAAGTTTTTGCAGGCAAAATGCTCCTCTCAAGTGACAGGGTTAAAGACCAGAAAAGATAAGAAAAGATGCCTCGGTCACAAAGCCATAGACTTCAAATTTTGTACAAACATCAACTAATTAACACGAATATAGTATGATAGATAGATAGATAGATAGATAGATAGATAGATAGATAGATATTGATTTTTTTTAAATAAATAAAGACTGTTTCTTTTAAAATCCTGGAAAAGAAAGACAAAAAGACAATATGCTTATTAGTTTGCAGAAAGTGTTTAAATTGTGTTACGGAAGAAATAAGCTTTGATCATGTTGTATCCATTGATGTTAAAAAATAGAAGTTGGGGTTTTTATCCACCAAAATAAAGTCACAAAAATAAAATATGAAAGCATAAATGTTTCTTTCTATGGAAACTATTCAGCCAAAACTGTAAATATCACTCTCAGAATAGGTGGTAAGGTCTTTAAATCATAGAGAAGTATGGGAGAATTAGTTTGAAATAATTGGATGGTATAATAGGATCATAAATCTTAAGATCTATTGTTCTATAATAAATTTTATCCTACAAAAGTAAAGTTTAATGAGGAAAAGATGATATTTCAACATAGTTTTAACTATGCATATTTTATGTTGCATAAAATATATTTCTTTACATTACAGTAATTAGAAAAAAAAGACAATTTTAACCTGGAACAAACAGATTCCAAAATTCAGTCTTGATGTGGGATTTGTGCTAGATATAGAAGATAAATAGTTCACTGTTCTGGTTACAAATCAAAACTATATTTTGAACAAATTATTTTCATCTTACAAAAATAAAGGAGCTACAATAGCTTAATACAAAAGCATAATACAAAATTGCATTAGCTATATCGTGCAGCCCTCGATAATATTAGACAGTAGACCTTTCTATTGTTCAATTGGTGTCATTGGTCCTGCTCTACTGCTCTTCATACTGATAAGGAATGAGTATGTCTATAAGTAATATCAGTAGGAGAGTAGGAGAAGAGCCACACCACTTGACAACTGCAATCTGTAGATAAACATTCTGAGACACAGTTTTGTGTGCTCACAGAATGAGGCAGCTGTAAAATAGCATGCACCTCTGTGTGCTGCTAGCTCAAAGACTGCACTGTCATTGACAGCTGCAAGTCTCAGACTAATGATCAGAAACGAATCAGAATGCGTGCTGATCATGTGATCACTATCACAGCCAATCAGTTCCAAGCAAAGCTCTTCAGTCTGTAGATGGCCTCTCTTTTTGTACACTAGTCATCATAGAAGTAAGTAAAGTGGTATTGTGTTACCCAAATTACTAGTTTAAGTTATGATCTGCTAAATAAGCCTTCACACTTACAAGTATATGGTTCAGAGGATTCAATCATGAGATTTTTGAGCTCAACACAATAACAGAAATGTATTGGTATATAGTATTAAGACTTAAATACAGTGAACCAACAATCTATTTAACTACAAAACCCACATAAAAGATTTAAACATGCAAAATACACAGACATTGATATATAAGAGACAAACGATAGATATACATTTAAGTGAGGGAGGAGTACAGGTATATTTACCCATTAATCGTCACATGAGGCCCCATTCTGGTGGTCTAAAAGACTAACTTTCTCTCCTTCTGCCCCTTTATTGATATACCTTTGGTGCTCATAAGGATGGATTGGGAGCCATTGATTTGTGGCTTCCCAATGCTTAAAGTGACATTAAACCCTCAGATTTTTTAACATAAAGCAATACTGTAATGTGTGCCTTACTGTAATCCATGGTTGTTTCCCTTCTCTTTGCTGCTCTTCCTTTTAAATCTGTATCTGTTCTCATACTGGGCAGAACTTCTGTTTTGCAGCAGACTGCCTTGTCTCAGGAATGGATATTATGGGGTTGATTTACTAACCTTATAAACACGCTACGAACAAGTATACACCTCTGTAGTGTGTTCTCTACCAGCATGATCTATTGGTGGAATCTAGACACCTTTGTAGTGTGTACACACCCAGCAGGTGTGTTGTGCAAAGCCCTGCATGAATAGCAAGCTGATGTTGTGTAAATTAGCTCTACATTGTGTTGCTTGCGTTGATGAATGCAGGAATGTAAATGCATGAGCTAACCATTTTTGTCTAAACTGTGAAGCAGCATTATATATGCATCATGTGCATGATTTTTCCATATATGGCATTAGTGGAAATATGCTTTTAGAAAAAATCTGAGGGTTTAATGTCACTTTAATTTAATCAGATTAGAATTGTTCTCTGGGGATTGAATATTTCCAAATACTCTTTGTTAGAACTTCCAACCCCTTTCTATGCGAATCTTTTAAGATGAGTGGGAAATTCCAGATGGGCAGGTGTCCCGAGGCTAACCCCAGGTCATGATTTTATCTAAACCAGGGGGACAATCTAGACGTGTACTACATACAAGGATCTTTTGAAGGTCTTAGCCAGAGACAAAATTAAAGTATGTACCTATTGTGAGAATCAAGATCTCGGCTTTCGAAGTGTTCATGGATCTTATTGTCTCTCGACAAATTGTCTTGACAATTTACCATTAACAGGCTACGCCTGGCCAGTGATAACCTACAACAAAGAATATATTTAATTAGAAGCTCCCATCAGCTCATGTGGAATATTTAAATACTAAAATAAAACTATATACATATGTCTTATGACGATTTGACATAAACTCATAAGGTAACAATTGTTTTGAATTTAGTGGTTACTTCACAGTGTAAGAAATAAACAAACACATTTAAAACATTGATCAAAAAATATTTATGTGTAAAATACCCAAAATGTGTTGTTTTAACAATTTTGTCCTCATAAAAAAAATATTTATTAAAACAGTGTGCCAAATAAAAGCTACATAATATCCTTTAAAGTGCAATGTAAAATTATTTAGGCAGGCAAATTAGTATTGAGTGGATTAAAGGAAGGACATGTGTAGTTAGAAAGTATGGAAGCTGCCATTGGTGACCTCTCCTTGTGAAAATACCAATTCTCTTACTTTCATGCTGAACGAATGGCTTTAATTCTTGCTAGACCATTTTCTCTGAACAAGTCTGCAGATCAGTAGTCCTGTCTTAATTGTGCCCTAGTCATTATGCTTGGTCCAGAAAAATGTATCAAAATATTAAAGCCAGAGTAAGTAAAGTAACAAGCATTTAAAGAAGGACAGCAAAAATGTCCATATTTTTCTAGGTACAAGTTTTCTTTAATAAATGTAGATAGGTTGATTGTATGGAAGAGTATTGGGGTCATTTGATTTAAAAAATGCATAATCCTGGCAACAGATTTGGTTTACTAATGTATTAATGTTGTGCACTTAGCCAAATGAATTATCCTTTATCTTCGACAAAAAAACTGTGTTAACTATTATGCTAAGCTGTTGTAAACACAGCTTTTCTTTATTCACTAAGGTAACTGAATCTTCTCTACTCATTTAATAAATTAACCCCACAATATCTGGTAATGTATCTGAATTCTGTAACATTATTTCAGATGTATGTAAGACCTGAGACCTAGATAAAAACAATAAACCTCTGACCGCTCATTCTTTAGTCCTTATTTAAAGTCTATCTCCAGTTAAAAAAACTACCTATGCAGTATGGCTACCACTGCCTGCAGGATTTAACTGCTCATTTTCATCCAGGGGTATGATGTAAAGCACTTTTACATACCTAGTCCCTGCTTCCACAATGTTCAGCACTCACATGTTATTATAGGGCCAATATAGGAGCATCAGCCTGGTGACAATGACACAAGAGGTGGTACATGAATTATAGTAAGTGGGTGTTTTATGCAACTTAAAGTGGACCTACACTGTCAAATTTCTAATTTCATCCCATAAAGCAGGAAGATCCTTTAAGAGACAGATGGAGACTGAAGACCCAATCAAAATATATATTAATTTATTGAATGGGGAAAGGTTTAGTGCTAATTTATAAAAAATTATATACAAATGGCACTGCACCTTGTACAGTACTACATGTAAGATTTTTTGGGATATGAATAGGGAAACCAGATGGGTTTCTATTGCATTCAATTCCACAGTTTTCTGATTTTAGGTTAGTAGGAAGGTAGTTTTATAGACAACTAAAACCTTTTTGCTCTGGACAGAGTAGGGAAGGATTTTTCCTGGGGTCTGATTTCCCCTCACTTCCTGACAAACATCAATTGATGAGGAAATATCAGGACAAATACTGCCCCAAAGACATTTGTAACCATCAAAACATTCTTGTAAAAGGAAATTATATTAAATCAACACCATATCACAAAACATTTATTTGGCATAATGTGGACCCTTTTTCAGGATATACTAATTGGCAAAACCACCTTTTTCATAATGGGGAATGGTTCCTTTCTCTTTCATTTTTTGTCTTATTGTAACGTAGACAGGAAGTAAGATTAAAAACTCCCTAGTGGGGACATGGACTGTAGTAAAGAGTAGCAGTAAAAACTTCAAAGATTTATTTACTTTTCCCAAGTCTATTCAACACTAAAAACATTTTGGCTTGAGTTGGACTTTATTGTACAGTGAAATCTGTTTTCTTTGCATTTGTACGGTTAGCTGCATCACACTTCAGTAACAGTACAACGGAATTTGACAGAACGATTTGCTAGATTAGCCTTTCTGTGTTCACTTCAAGCAGCTAGACAGGTGAAAGAAAAAAACATGTTGTTTTTTTCTCAATTTTCCTCTTATCCAACAGACTGAGGGTAAAACCAGATTTCTGGAAGAATGACACTTAGGTCACTACACTTTATTAACAAAAAATAGAAAGTCCAGGGGTTCAACAAGTTGCACTTATTATTTTGAAAGTATTGCTAAATGTTGTTTTACAAACTAAATACTAATGACAATGTAGATATGAACCACAGGATCCACAGGTGGAAAAATAATCTTCTAATAATATAACACCAATCTTTGAAAAATGCCATAGCAGTCAACTCAAGGCCCCCACCCTTGACCTATATAACCATTACAATTATCTGCCAGTAATGCTTTCACTTTGCAAGGGTTTTTTTACTTAGCTTAGTGAATGAGGAAAAGCTGTGCTGACTTCTATCACTCAATCATGTGCAAGCAAAAATCTTTCTTTTTTTTGTCTTTGCATGTAATAGGGTGTTTTGCAATGTGATTTTTTTACCACAATCACTAAGCTACTGCTTAACCCTTTACTAATTCAACCCATATACTTTTCTTAGACCCGCCCCCACCCCCCCAACAAAGAAAAAGCAGGGCTGTTGGCTGTTACAGATGGATAGTATTCAACTCTGGAAAGCGCTTGTTTATATGACAAGAATCTTCAATAAACATTGAACATTTTGTGATCCTGAAAGGATTTTGCTGTGCTGGTGAAATCTATACACGTTTGCTGTTACAGATGGATGTCACCAAAGGGGACATGGAGCACATTTTCTCAATGCCCACAGATCTGTTCCACCTGCTGGGTGTACAATATGTGCATACACATTCAGCAAAGGATCAACTTGGCACAGCTTTTAAAAGAATGAGGATTAAAGTTTAGTATTTCACTCTGCATTACCATTATTCTCTTTTTCTCGTCACCCAATAAGGCAGGTACATGAATTCAGGGTCAATGCATTAATTGTTACACAGGTGCACATTTCCAACAGGGATGAGAAAAATTGGAAGTTTTTGTTAACCGAAATGTTACTGATAACTGGGACAATGTAAAACGCATTTTTTAAGGGAGCATAGGCCTTTAAATGCCTCCTGAGGATTAAGGAAACTGTATAACTTTCTAGAAACAAATTGAGTGTACATTAACAGCAAAGCATTGCCAGTTGTCAACAAAACCATTGATCACCATGTCAGTGTTGTCATGGTAATGAATGGTATTGCTGACCAACATCACCATATCAGCACTGACATGGTGATCACACAACTTTCTTGATCAACAAAGCTGTGTGATCATGACGATAAAGCTAGATTCACTTAGCAGTGCTGCATGACAACATTGGATGGAATTTGGATTACATTTCTGCAAGGCAAAATCCCTGATTTGATGGCAAAACTAAATTCAATAATATCACCACTCCCCCCTCCCCCTAATTGTCAAGAGCCAGGTATAAACTACCCAATCTCTTTATGATAGTAGCTCTTTAATAAGGCATTTGAACCCATAGATTTGGTCTACTCATTTCATGTATTTGATGAACTATCATGCATTGTTTTTATTTTCAGTACATAAGGAATCTGATAAGAACGTCTTTTTTATTTATTGGTAAATGTAACCAATCAGAGAACAATTATACTGCTGGTGTGACTTGATAAATCCTTTATTACCCTTTAGGGTCTATGATAAAAATCTTGCATAGCTATTCATCCAGTAAAACTGCATGTACATTCATTATGTGTAAATAACCAGTTGTTGTGAGAATGGGGAAAAATCCAATATTCTCAAGGCTTTTTTCTCTTCTGGTTGACTGTTTTTCAAATAAATAAGCGGTAAATCAGGAAAATACTATATTATGGCCACTAGATCTAACTGAGCTCAGCTCCATCTAGTGGCCATAATGCAGTTTTTCCCAATTCACCTCTTTTCGTGGGATTTGTGGAACATTCCACCTCAAGAGAAATTAGCCTTAAAATTACACTAAACCCAGGAGTTACACCTCAAAAATGCATTCAAGTACCTTACATTCAAGTACCTGATAACTAGAACTTCCAGGTTGCAGAAGCAGCTGTTTCTGTTAAGGTCAAGTAATTTATGACACGGCATAGCTAGTAGTAGTCAGTCACATTCAATTGGGCTTATTCTGTAATTTTGATGACGTTTTGCTGCTTATCCAAGCAGCTTCAGTTCTAACGAGTGGCGGGGACATTTACTCACATAGGTAACACAGTCACTTCAATAATGGATTATGCATTTAGAACAGGGTGGTTTCACAAATGTTCACTCCTTCCAACATGTTTTTGGAAATTGGATCACCATGGAAATTAGAAAATCAGCATCTTTCCAATTTCCATGGCGATTGAATTAAGGTGACTAAGTTAACCCTCTTGCTATAAATGCTGAGGTATGTTCCCAACACTCATCAGAAACTCAACATTACAGTTTGAATGTGATTAACTTGTACTACCTGAAAGCTATGATTGTATGATGGGAAATTATTAAAATCAGGTCTTGTGTACACCGTTGTCCCCCTGTGTGCAGCAATGGAGTTTTTTGTGCACATGGTTACTACTTACTAGTTTGATGTGGACATCACAGAAGTGTAAGAAATATGTAACTAATACCCTATGTATCCTATTAATTTCTGCCTTCTGCTTCTATTATTGCTTACAGAACAAAGATTCTCTATATCTATACTGTACTCCACTTTAAATGTCTCATATATATTTCTACTTCCCCCTTCATGATGCTATCCCACTAATAAATATTTGAAATACTTGCAATTTTTAAGGAATGTGCATTTGGAAACATTTCTATACATATATATATATAT
>NW_017307746.1:63615-63933 GCF_000935625.1 Nanorana parkeri
AGGAAAAGTCTCCACTTTTCTGCTTACATGACACACTGCTATAAATTTTAGATGTGATCATAAAATATATTTTATGAACACATTGCTGTTGTAATAAGATGATTCTGAAACTGTGCCCTAGGGAACAGAGCACTAGTATGTGTTGATTGTACATCTTTCTGGCCACAAAACACCTGTTCCCATTAAGTTGCAGTGAGAATACAAAATCTAAACAAAATAATTGCAGAGACTTGTTTTATTTTATATGATGTATAAAATGATATGAAAAAATAATGTATATTCAAATGCACAGAAGTATAAAGTAGATCATATAATTCA
>NW_017307746.1:64215-65710 GCF_000935625.1 Nanorana parkeri
ATATATAAATATTTGTATATATGGACAGGCCCTTTAAAGCATTTTTAAACCATCATTTAATAATTTTCTCAAAACCATCATTAATAACACCTTTGTTTTTGCGCATGTCATGGAGGTAATAACATGGAGGATATATCACCTGAATTGCCAGCAATAGACATATTATTTTATTAAGGCACACCGTCAAAGAGTGTCTTGTCTTCTGATACCAAACTGATACCAATAGACTGCTTGACCTGATCACAAATCTACCTAAAGTGCTGGCAACAAAGTAAAGTAACAAACAACATTGCTGATGCACTGACTGAATTTAGGTCTGGTCATGGTGATTGCGTAGTGTGAAGCAGGATACTGGTGATATAGTACCTAATTTCGGTCAGCAGGTAGCAAGGTTGTGCTCCTAGAAGTGCACCCACTCATACCAAAACAATGCTACAGGTGGAAATGACTAGGCATGTCTAGCAGGTTGAAGAATGTATGAAGCTGTGGGTGAGAGGTCAAGTTTCCTGTCATATATGCTAGCTTAGTAGCTGCTGGGTTGTTGTATCTGCTTTTGTCTGTACTTTCTGACTCTTTCTATTCTTCTTTCCTTTATTTGCTATTTATTCTCCTCTTTCTGATGACTTTTTATATGTAAAACAAATTCCAATAATGATGTACTCACCTAAAAAAAGCCTCTATTTGTAATCCACAATTACTTCTAGTTGTTTTTTCTTTGATTTTTTTAGCCTTCTTTATTGTATTGAACTTGAAATGTTTCACAGTCTATTAACTCCAAAGCTGTTAGCATTCTGACATGAGATACTAGGCAAAACATTTAGACAGATGATACATAATTGGTTACACTTTTTCCAAGACTAATCAGAAAGCAATACAAATGTGAAAGCAGTTACAGAGTGTTAAAGAGCATAAATTGATAGCTAAAATGATACATTTGTATTCATAAAGTCTCAATATTTATTAGATGAAATTAATGTTTAAATGATGAAGCAGGGCTAAAGTACAGCAAACTACATATGATGTCACTTTTTCAATATTAATTGCAAATGTTTCACATCTTTAATCTATTTTTGACCAGTTAACATTAATAGTTGATGGAGATGAATTACACTCCATAATACATGTGAAGTGGTTTTTTTTTGTACAGTGTGAAATATACCAATAATGTATAGTATGAAATGCCATATTAAAAGTAATAAAGTTGTTAGACATATTGCTAAGTCTAAGTAAAATATGAAAAGAGCTTAAAGAGGTTTCTACCTTCAAACAGTATAAACCTTTCCCTTAAAGTGGGAGTGGTCAGTGATTTTTATAATGCTATCAAGCAATTATAAGGCTACCTACTGTATGTTAGAGTGTCTTGGCCTTCTTCAGAACATTACAGTTGAGACTTAGAAACTATTTGAAAATAAATGTTTTTTTAAGGCCAAGCTGCATCTCATAAAATAAAGCATAGCATTTCCAAACTGTTACATGGGGAATCTATTTAAATACT
>NW_017307746.1:65769-85763 GCF_000935625.1 Nanorana parkeri
CAGAGAATCTGGAGCAGGTGCCTATAGTAACCAAGCAGTTTCTCTTTCAGTTTGATTAGTTAAGCTTTAAAAATGAAAGAGAGAAGCTGATTGGTTGCCATTGGCACCTGCTCTAGATTTTGTCAGCTCCCGTTTTGATAAATTCCCCTTGTTGCATATTGATGGATTACTAGGAGGTACTGTATAGATGTTTTTGATTGCTAATGCCCAGAGACTAATGACGATGTGTGTTTATTTTTATAACATAAATTCATAATAGAGAATTGATCAAATATTCTCAATTAAGCTAGGGTCATAGGATACTTAAGAGCATGAGTTAATAAGCATTATGGAATTTAAAACATTTTGAGGGCATATACTTGAACTGAGATTAATTATTGATATTATATGGTAGACATATAGTTAAAGGTATGGCTACTGAAATTTTGTATGGATTTGCTATTTATTTTTATTTTTTTCATTTATCTCTGTTCAAATTTTGTAAGGAAATATGCTAACACTTTAGTTGATATACTGCCCTTGTGCCCAACCTTCGGCAAGGGGGTTGCATGCAGTCCTTTGACACTTACTGTTTGGCTCTTGGAGCCCCAGGAGATGATCATCTGTATTTTGGTGATTACTCTAGTCAGTGAAGGAAAACTATTATTTAGATCGGCTTCCTTTTTGACTATTTTATCTTGTAGAGATAAATATTAAACGTGGCTGTTGGGAACATAAATGTGGGATTATTGATTCATAAAGGGCATGTAATAGCAGTCATCTTTTGCAATATTATATGATATGTCTCCAACCTTTGACGGTCCCCCAAAGTATATCCCCATTTCCAAAAACTCCCAAAGCAGTCTCTGACCATTTCCTGTTGCATGTCTTCAAATATTTCTTTATTTAGGTCAACAGTATAAACAAAAAATAAACATAAGTAAAATCAAAAATATACTATCAAATACTGATTATTTCATCCTAAAAAAGTATATACATTTGTATAACCCATTTTTCCAATATATACGGAAAACATATCGAATCCACAAACACAAAAATAAAATAGAAAATATTCATCACATCACCAGAACACTTTAAGTAAAATCAAAAAACATCTTGCAATTGAAAGAGAAGATATGTGGTCCATGTATTAAATACATTGACTGCCTGAACTTGAGAATGTGCTGTATTTTGCATTTTGTCAAAAAGCATCAGCTTATATGATAATGGTTTTAACTCATCCACCCTAGGGCACTGTGGTGAGAGCCACCGATGTAATATGGCTTTCTTAATGCCCACGATGCATAGATGTTCCCATTTACTCAAATTAGGTGTTTCGACTGCTCAATCCTGTCCATAAAATAAACATGTAAACAGGCTAACCCCAATAATCATGTTATCTTTTTACAGGACCCAAAAAAATGAGTAAGGTCTGGTAAAAAATAATCATACTTTGGGCACCTAGTCTGCCCAGTAAGCACTATGCGAAAGTTTAAAGGAGAACTATGAGGTGAGTGAAAATCACTCAGCCTCATAGTTCGAGCCAGCGTGGGACAATGAAACTGTCACATGTCGGCTCAATAGATCGGGAAGTGAGCGAACACATACCGTCGCTCGCTCACTTCTTGATCCTGTCCCTGCAGAGAGCCGTGACTGTCAATCACGGCTCCCTGCAGGGATTCCCCCCTCCCCTGTCCTATCCTCCAGCGCTGACTGGCGGAACGGACGGGGGTGGACTAGGGTTGGCTCTGCCTCTAGATAGGCAGGGCCAGCTGCCAATCACGCAGCTGGGTGGATCTCCACAGTAATGTCGGGATCCGTCCCAGCTGCAGCAGTCTCAGTATACCGTGCGCTGTAGCTCACGGTATACTGAGCTTTGGGTCACGGGAGGACACTAGTTTGTGTCCTCCCGTGACCCTTAGGAGAACTATGGGGAAAAACACTTACCCCATAGTTCTCCTTTAAATTGAATTTCCCTCCATTGTTTACTCATTACTGCCTTCGAACTGCATCCCATCCCCTAAAAAGAATCTTAGATGTACTGTATCTACAACTGATAAACCCAATAAATTCATCCAATTCCATACAGACGAGGAAGTCAAAGAAAAATCTTTCTTGCCCGCAATCCTTAATGCCCAATATCTTTGTGATAAAATTTAGAAGTAGGAGAACCAAGTACATCAGTCATAGATATGTGGTGTGGACTCACCTGACAGGTATCAAGCCTATGTATGTATAAATAATTTAATCTGAAAATATTGAAGGAAATGGTTGCTTGAAACCCTATATTTAATACATAACTGAGTAAAAGAAAGAAACCTACCCTGGTCATCTAAAAGGTGGCCTAATTCTTAAAGGCCTCTCGCTGCCCATGTTCTTAATATAGCTGGTCACTGTGTTTGCCTGATGAAAGGACCATGTTCGGTTCCGAAATGTTGCATATTGTGTCCCTATGTTTGCCTGGCATCTTAATAAAAGGACGTCTAGCACATTTGACCTTGGAGTGTGCGTGACTTTTTTAATGTTCCTGGAAATAGCTGATTCACGTCCCTGTGTAAATACTGGGGAGAAACACAAAGGCAGTAGTGGGGAAATTACACGTTTGCAGACTTCTCTCCAAACTATCAATGTATCTCTTAAGAAAACATTTTGTTTCAACATAGAGGGTATTAAAGTTATGGGTGTCCTGTTGTATGTCTGCAGGCTCTAAAGATGATCTTTATCATTACATTCACTGAATATTATGTGTAGCCCTTTGATGATGTCAAGAACTGCACATGAGGCCCTCTATAGAGACAACAATTAATATTTTCTTTATGTGGGGTTAATTAGTCTTTATTTATCCATTATCTGTACACTTTCACATGTTTGTTTTAAGGTAAGTTGCATGCATTTCAATGCTTCTGTGAGTTAAAAGTATTTATTTTGATAAGGGGGTTGATTTACTAAACGCAAATAACTGTTCACTTTGCAAGGGTATTTGCACTTTGCAGGGGAAGTTTTCCCTTCATGAATGTGAAATTAACCTTTGCAAAGAACACCCGATCATGTGCAAGGCAAATAAACAGTATTTTTGCTTGCACATGATTGGGTGATGGAAGTCACCAGAGCTTCACCTCATTCACTAAACTAAGGGAGAAACTTCCCCTGTAAAGTGCAAATTCCCTTCCCCAGTCTTACTAAAGCTTATTTGGCTTTGGTAAATCACCTGCAATGACTTTGTTGCTGGAATAATATTTAGCTGTGTGGCGTACTCAGCACTGCACAGCCACTTGTCAAATCTTCTCAGAAGGGCCTGCGTATGCCCTCTGGAATTTTCATTTAATCCTATATAGAGTTTGTACTTCAAAACATAAAGCAAAAAGGAGTGCCTCCATAGTGTAAAACAGTATTTAATAAAAAGAAGGCACACAGCTAGGGCTGTACTTACAAACAACTGTAAAACATAGGCATGTAACAAGGATGGGTAAACGAAATCACGAACAAAGACGAGCTGGAGTATTGATGCTAAACCAGAGTCTTCTGCCCCCAAGTATTCCACGGGTTTACATGTTTCAGAGGCAACGCCCCCTTCATTAGAACCTATAAAGCCCTAGCTGCTGTGTGCCTTCTTTTTTATTAAATATTGTTTTACACTATGGAGGCACTCCTTTTTGCTTTATGTTTTCCAGTTTGTTGGCTGCCCTGACCAGTGGGAGCTGCATCACTAGTGTTACTAGTTTGTGTGCATACAAGTCGCGGGTGCTGGTGCCGGTGTTTTTTTGCTTTTCCTCTAGTTTGTACTTGAGAATTTATTAGTGCTGAGGAGGCCACACAGCCGAAATTCTCCTGGATTGGAGACAAGTAAGTGTACGACAAGAATAGTGGGATGGGGATGGGGTAACTGAAAAAATGCAGTTACACTTACATCATGATTATTTGGTGCTTAAACATATATAAAAACCTACCTGACATTTTATGAATATGTCAGAGGCCTAAAGAGACATTAAGCACTCTTTGAGCATCTTCTATGCCCCACCACTTTGCCCTGCT
The DNA here is from genome assembly GCF_000935625.1 of Nanorana parkeri. Classification (NCBI taxonomy): domain Eukaryota; kingdom Metazoa; phylum Chordata; class Amphibia; order Anura; family Dicroglossidae; genus Nanorana; species Nanorana parkeri. The sequence continues at coordinate 69,781 of NW_017307746.1, forward strand.
GCAATAAAGGATAAATGAAAGGTATTTCAAACATGTGAATGAAAGGATAGCACTATATTCTACAACTCAAGCTCTACTTTAAAAGTAATAATTCTGAAATGTGACCATTCTAAAATAGTACTATTTTTCAATTTGCCAGGTCTAAATGAAGGTCTATAATCCAAGAGAGCGGCACAAAACTCTTAAACAACTCAAGCATTTAACTGTATCTTAAGAAGATACTTTTATAGCATTAGACTGTTTAGCTACATAGATTTTACGTGTCATTTAATTATATTGGGGTCAATTATAATCTGTATCGTTGTGTTTTTGCCACCCTGGGTTCTTTGATAAATGATCCTTATGGTCTAAAGAACAATATGAATCCTACTGTGAAATGTTGCACCACTTTCTTTAACTCGCAAAATACAGAAAACAGTAATTCATATTTTACTGCAATGCTAAAGCAGCCTGGAACATATTTTTTAATAAATTACTTTTTATGCTACAACTCAGGCATTAAACTGCCACATTTGTGATTAATGAAATTGCATTGCAGGAAAAGTAGAGCAGGGTAAGGAATGTGAAATGGCATTTGCAGCTTTTGAAGTAGCCGTTTTCTAGAATGATATAAGAAATAAATGTAGGATAATGGGAAATAAAAGGTTAACTTGATTCACAATAGTAATTATATTTTGTCTTGGAACACTTTTTTTGTAATTATGAATTTGAAAAATTGAATTTACATCAATGATTGCTCTTTAAGGCTTTGGCCTTGATATGACACCCACTTGACAGACTCTGACAAAGCTGTGTTCCTGTGGACTGAATTGCTAACAACTCATGCAAATAACACTTTAATTTACTTCGTCTGCTCAATTACATAGTTTCATTTTATAAAAGAGGAGGAAAGGTTAAGTGATTGAGTGCAACCCAAACATAGGCAGGATGAGTTTATAAGAGCTACAGTGTTATCAGCAGATATTAGTATCTCCTTACATTTGTAGACACTTAAGAGAAGGTAATTTCACTTTGAAAAAAAACATCCTTTTACAAAAGTGTTTTTCTCATGTAAGTGAAGTGTTTTGTTTTTGCAAAAGTGTGCATTTCTGCAATGTGCCTGGTATAGGGTAAAGGTCAAATTTAGTTTTATTTAGGAAATTACAGATATATCCATTCTTTTTCATCTGCTATTTTGTACTCTGGCTTTTGTATATAAAGAGGGTTCCAAAAAAAATGTATACGCATTTAAGAAAGGAAAAAACTGTATTAAAATTGTAATACTCCATATATACCATTACCAAAAGATGAATACAAGTCACCTTTGACTTCTGCAATTACTGCAATTAAAGTGCTCAAAGTGGTTACCATTAGAGTCCAGACACTTCTGATTACGGCGAACTACTGCTTGTGCAACATTGACCAAAGTGTCCACTTGTATCGCTGCGCATGCCATTTCAATTTCTGAATGCGTGCAATTGTTAGGCGTGTTGGAGGTTCTGGTTCATACTCACGCCTCCATTGTTGTTGTAATTCCACAAATCCAAAATGTTCTCAGATTTCAAATACCACTTCAAAATTGTTTTGCGCTCCTCGAACGACAACCATGCTTCCACCATTTTCTTTGACTGACCTGCGTATCGCATGGAGATGCTAGCATTCATTTGATTAACGTAATCTTGTGAGCGAACATCAGATAACACATTGCTACCATAATTCAATTTCACTTTGCAAAGTAATACATAGATAACATCACTTAAAATGTGTATACATTTTTTGCCCCCCCCCCTCTTGTATTAAAGCAGAGGTATCTAAACAGTGGCTCATATAATCATAATAACACATTAGTTTTCTTTAAAAGGTTTTTTAATGTTGGTAAATATATAACCTTCATTAATACAATACCTAGAAATCCTTTAATGAACATCCTTGATCAGGTATTTCCTGATTTTGGGAATTCTCTGTCCCTTTCTACCAACTGCTCTTCTGTGTTGTCCCCATCATATGCAGTTTTGGTGGGGACTGTAACTGGCCATGCCAATTCTCATTCTGCAGGCATGTCACCATTAGACAGCTCCCTACTTAAGTAATGACGTACAGTGTTGGCTGGAGTGTATGCATGTAGGCAAGAAGTGTCTGGAAAAAGGAGAGAGCAGAAGCACTGAGAGCAACAAAGGATAAAAAAGTAAAAACATTATTTTCTAAAAGAAACGCATTGCAACTGTTTATAATACTTGCTGCTTTACTAAACTAAATGTCATCTAGTTAGGGTTTACATCTACTTGTTAAAATAGGTAAATATTGCTATTAGTTTTAAAAATTATTTTTGTTTATTTAACATAGTTCACTACCCACTGTTATTACATGTTGCTAAGGTGCTGAATACTGTGGACCTAGGCATGAAAGCAAAACACGACAAGGCATATTTCATTAAGAACTGAGAATTAAACTTGAGATGCATACCAGGAGTATAGTCTACCTGTTCAAGAGAGATAATTGGATATTGGAAAATGGTTCTGCTGGTGATTTAGTGTTGTATACGTTATTGTAAATATGCAACATAATAATACGCTGATAAACAGTAGTTAAAAGGACCGCTGCTACTTTACCATGGAGCAGCTAAGCAGTGCACCTTCCCTAACAGGAAGCCACTCCCTGCCCCCATGGATGATCTTCTATGTAGAGCAGAATCCCTACCCCCGGTGACTCAAAAAAGGAAGTAGCTTACTTACTTTTTTTAGGTACTGTCCTAATAAACAATCAGGAGCTTCCATATCAGGTCAGTGGTGCCAAGATCATCCAGTCTTCTAGTACTGGAAGTATTTCTGAGCCTTAGTAGCAGGCCACTTCCACACCTTGGATTTGTGGAAGACAGTCCAAAATACAACAGTACTGCCACATAAATGTAAATTTTCTACAGTGAAAAACACAGCCTTCATGCAGAAGATTAGGCAGCATATGGATCTACTATTTCAAAGACTGTCAGCTGTAAGATATGATCACAAATAAACTTCTAAGGGAAGAAATAACAAGTTATGGAAATATCAGCAACTATAAGCATGCATACAACACTAATAGAAAATAAGTCAGGATATCAAAAGAAATGTCAAGTGAAGGAACACAGGTAAAGGTGTGAATGCCTTTTCCATATATAGTGATGCTCTCCCAAGCAGGGAACTCCTTACCATTTTGTCTTGACTTGTATTGTAACTGTACTGTCCTCTTTATATTGTAAAGTGCTGTGCAAACTGTTGCCGATATATAAATCCGGTAAAATAATAATATAATATTATTATTATCATCAAAATATATCACCCAAGCCAAGGAAGACCTTGGATGTGTCACCTACACATGCAGGTTCTGGATGTTTTGTGGCTTCTTTGTGGCCATTTTAGTGCCCTTTGAGCCTCTCATCTGTCTCCTTCCCTTCACAGCAGTCTGTAAGTAGAGTATTGTCACTTTGCATATATTTTGTCAATACAAACACTATTCTTTAACTTTAGTCTCAGATGAAAAATTTTAATGTTATTGCACCAATTTGAAAAATAAATGATTGAAAGTCATACAATGCCTTATCTCAGAAGGCAATCTGAGCAAACACTAGATTGAGGAGAGAAGAGGGAAAAAAGGAGCAAACACCACAGCAAATCAGGCAGGACTAAAGTAAAAAGACAGAAGCCAAACATTTTCAAAAGACATGGGCAAGAAATAAGTAAGGTCAAGACAAATGTTACTGGCCTGCATCACACAATAAAGTCTGTGTGTGGCAATGTGAACCATGTTCTCTGTACCCCAATAGGTTTTTTTTAGGTACATATAGGTAGCTGAAAACATTTGTCCCATAAAAAACAATACATTTTATTTACACAAGTTGAAATTCCATACAAAAAACATTAAAATTGTACTGGGAACATAGAACATATGAGGAGATATGTTTTACAGATACCATAATAGTTCTTTCTGACATGAGTGAAAAAGACCTACGACTCTTCAGTACATAACTTCAAGTAAAAGAAAGGCTCCTTTTCACAATGCGTTTTGCTGCAACATTAGCTTCCTCAGAAGTCAATGGAGTTGTATACTGTAAATTATGTAATACAATGTCACATGACCAAAGATTGAAAAAAAACCAGAGCTTTCAACAAGAAAAGATTACATTAATAATATACAGTTACCCCAACATTATAGAAACCAACACATAGGATAGGTTATGTCCACGTCGTCGATCACGTCACGTCCACATTATGGGGCTGGGCATGCCCAACAAGGGGGGTATATAGAGGGGGGTTGGCAGTTGCTCTGTCTCTGGGCATCCTATCTGTAATAAGGGGGCATGTGCATGCTATGCTGGCCTTGTGATTGACATTTTTTGATTTGATTTTGTATATGTAAGCTATGGGCTGCATAGCACCCTTTGCTAGGCACTATTAATTTTGATGGTTTTCTTTTTTTAATGGTATTTCTCACCTTTTTTTGTTTTATGTGGCTATACATACATGCTATTCATAGCTCATTAGTTTAGCACCATATATCAGACCTACTCTACAGAGTTTTTGTTATTTTTGGCATATGCATATATATATAGATTTCAGATTTATACCTGCCTATTTCTACCCATTGCAATTGGGATTGTATTTTCACAGTGACTGGAGGAGAGAGTCGTTGCATGGATGTGGATGCATTTCCCAATTTGTCCTATGTGTTGGTTTCTGTGATATTGGAGTAACTGTATGTTGTTAATTTAATAGTAAATATACTATGAAATTAATAGCATTAATGTAATTTTTAGGCTAGTGTAATTTTTGAAAGCCCTGTTTTTTTTTTTCAATCTTTGATCATGTGACATTGTATGACATCATATACAGTATATAAAATTCCATTGTCTACTGAGGAAGCTACTGTAGTAGTGAAATGCATTGAAGAAAGGAGCCTTTTATTTTACTTTAAGTTATGTACCAAAGAGTCACAGGCCCCTTTCACTCTTGTCACAAAGGACTACTTATGGTATCTGTAAAATATCTCCTCATATGGAGTTTCTATGTTCCCAGTACAATGTTAATGTTTTTGGTATGGAATTTCAACTTGTTCTATCTGGTCTTATTGCATCCTTCACACTTCTCCAAGGACTGTCATCTGCTTCATTCTAAAACAATCTATAACATTATATATTACTGTAATAGACTCATAAACAGCCTATTGCAAACATCAAGCAGTTCAATAATCCTTCAAATGAATATGCAAATTAAGAAAAGATGAAATGTTTGTCAAACTTTTACATCTCTAGAAGTCTCAGTAGGCAAAGAGAAGGGTGTACAACTGGTCAGCCAAAGTTAGGTAATTTTATGTTGAGACCAGGTGGCTGTGCTCATAGCCACAGTAGAGAGTAAAGGTGACCATACTTGTACGATTTTCATTCAAATTATTTTGTTTCTGGCACCAACCCTCAATCTATTATACCTAGACTTCCCCATCAAGCATAGTCATAGTCCTACTCACATATCCTGTTCATCTGTTTGGAAGTATCCTCTTTAACCACCTCCCATCCGCAGCCGTTGGTAAACGGGCGGACGGGAGTCTTGTAGGGGCGGGAGGGCGTCTTAAGACGTCCTGCCCCTCCCCCCGCTCGTGAGCGCATAGCGCTCGCTCACTAGCGCGGTAACTGTGCCTGCACTGTCCATAGGACAGTGCTGTATCCATAACAGGTATAGAAGACCTGGATATTCAAACTAGATACCTTGATACCCTCAGGCCTTAACAATGAGATGAAGTTAAGTGTTTTCCTTTGAAATCTCAGTTTACAAAACTCTTAAATCTCTATCTGTTCTAACAAGGAAAAATATAGGAAAAGAAAAATCTATGATAGATTGTATATATATATTATATATAGGGTTTTTTCATATTTTATTTGGTTAAAAGATTGGATGACAAGATGTGAATATGTTCGAAATGAACGAACGCTGAAATATATTCCTTGTCCTCTACAAACACAAATCTTCATCTTTCACTTAAATTAATTAACATATTCTGAGTTTGAAATTAAATAACAGGTGTAACAGGGCTACTTAAATAGCCACTAACCAACTTTTCAGAAAAGCTCTGACGAAGCCCCGACAGGAGGGGCGAAATGTATCGGCCAATGTGTGCTTGATTGAGCAGCTGTGTGACCCTACACACAAGACAACCTCCATGCAAATGGATCATACAATAGATCCACCACATCCATAAGGGGAGGAAAAATACCGGCTATCAGACGTGGAGCCAAACACCATTGTGCCGAACACCGGAATACTCCAAGAATCACTGTGCACCGTGTCTACAAGTGAAATCCAAGGGACAAGCTTCCCCAAGATCGGAGTGGACGGAACAGGGTTGAGACAACCAACAGTGAGTACAACGATATACTGACAGTAATATATCTCACTTGTCTCCCCTCTCCAGTCACGATTAAGTGACGGGTGTTATGGACTCACGCTGAACCCGGGACTTTAAAACGATAGATCCGACAGCACAGTGATACTTCTAAGAAATCCTAATTACTTGAATTCACGTTCATTACGGGAACACTGCAATATTACTATCAAAGGATACCTTGTTTCCGAAATCCTTAAATGGACACAGACCCATAAAGGATAAATATCCGTATGTTGATTCCCCTTGTGATAAAGGGCAATCCCCCTCTATCCACAGGAATAGAACTGTGACCACTTTTGAAGATCACCTGTAGAGCTGCTAGGGATCAATACCACTAAATGAAGAATCCCCCCGAGGATATATAGGAGGTTTACATTGTCTATGTATGTGTGGGGCCCGTAGGTTTGCATGAATGTATGTATGAGTGTTACAACGTTGTCTTTTAACCTCCCTGGCGGTATTCCCGAGTCTGGCTCGGGGTGAATTTTCAATGCTAGGAGCGGTAACCCCGAGCCAGACTCGGGGCTGCAGAGAAAACTGACACTCACCTTGTCCCTGCGATCCCGCGGCGTCCTCTGCTGTACGCGGCTCGAAAATGAAACTAAAAGCCGGCATCTGACTTTTAAAAAAAAATATAATTTATTATATTATAATTTTTTAATTTCGTGTTTCAAACTTTATCATACCTGGGATGTCTACTGGACTCTTGTTTGGACAGATTTAGGTGAGTTATTCCTAGGATTTACTAAGAACTACAGGCCTACAATGTAAAACAACATATTTGCTTGAAAAACAATGTACCGCTTTTGGTACCTAAAATCCTGAATAATCATACCGCCAGGGAGGTTAAATTCTGAAATTTGAGAAGCACATTAATGTTTTTTGGCATCCTGATCACTTTAATAAATGTTGTACTATTTTTCACTGATACAACTAGTCTCGATTTATTTTTATGAACCGCTACTCCCAGTTACCTTTTACCTGGGAGACCTTCTTGCTTTCTTCATATGCCTAATTGGTTCAATAAATGTTGATGATCAAGTCCACTCCTTGAACAGGGATATACACAGGTTTTGTTCTCCAGGAATACCCCTCCTCCTTTTTTTAGTCATTGTAGAGTCCCACTAATAAAAATGTCCCAAAAAACGTACACCAGCGAGGAGGCATTTCAAATCCTCAGCATGTCTGGTGAGAGTGACGGAGAGGCCTCAGATTCTGGATCAGAGTATGAACCTGTGGAGGGCAGCGGTTCAGCATCCTCTGATTCAGAAGAAGACATTGTGCCCACTAAAAGATCCAGGCATGCTGTGCAACATCCAGCTGACATGCAGCAGCCAAGTACCAGTGCGGCCGCTCATCCCCAAGCAGAGGCATCCACCAGTACCACTGCTCATCCCCAAAATCAGCCACGCAGAATCAGGCCCCAAAGATCCAATGCTAACATACCAGAGGCACTTTCTAATCCTGAATGGCTACCATCAAATTCTGCAGCACCGGTCATCCCCCCATTTACTGCCAATCCAGGAGTCCAAGTAGAAATGGAGAATCTTACCACAATACAATTTTTTTATTTGTTCTTCACTGATGACCTCTTCAATTTAAGTAAGCCAATCCAATATTTATTATGAGCAGTTTGTGGCAAGCAATCCCCATTCCTCCTATGCCAGGCCATTTGAGTGGAGGCCTCTGACTGTTCCTGAATTTAAAATCTTTCTGGGCCTAACACTCAATATGGGACTCACCAAAAAAAATGAGCTGAATGCGTATGTATATTGTATATTCTACAACGATGTCCAGGACAAGATACAAAATGATCTTGAGATTCCTACATTTCTGTGACAATTCAATTTGCCCTCCCAGACGTAACCCCACATATGATAAGCTCCAAAAGATTAGGCCACTCATCAATTTTTTTTCCGCCAGATTTTCAGAAATATATACTCCCAAGAAAAACATTTGCATCGATGAATCCCTTGTACACTTCACAGGCAGGCTTTCCATCAAACAATATCTCCCCAGCAAACGTGCCAGGTATGGGGTAAAAATTTACAAGCTTTGTGAACGAGACACAGGATACACATATGACTTCCGTTTATATGAAGGCAAGGATAGTCATTTGGACCCCCCTGGATGCCCATCATACATGGGAGTCAGTGGGAGAATTGTGTGGGACCTATTGTCACCCCTATTCGACCAGGGGTACCAGCTCTATGTTGACAATTTTTACAGAAGCGTGCCTCTATTCAAACATCTCTTCCTCAAAAAAACCTTAGCCTGTAGTACAATGCGACCAAATCGGATTGGCTTTCCTCAAAACCTAGTCCGCAGAAAGCTGAAACGGGGGGAGTCAGTCAGTTTGAGGAATGGGGAACTTTTAGCCCTCAAATGGAAGGACAAACGGGATGTGTACATGCTGTCATCCATGCACCCAGACAGCTCCGTGGAAATCCAAAGAAGATCTGACCTGTTGCAAAAACCTCGAAGTGTCTATGAATACAATCTGTATATAGGTGGTGTAGACTTCAACGACCAGATGATGCAGCCCTACTTGGCAGCCAGAGGATCCATTCACTGGTACAAAAAAGTTTCTGTTTATCTATTTCAATTGGCGATGTACAATTATTATGTAATTTACAAGTCTGCGGGAAGATGTGGCTCTTACCTGAAATACCAAGAAGAAATTATAACAGTCCTAATTTTCCAGGAAGGCCCTGCTGCTAAAAGTCTTCAGTCTGATGCAGTCAGCAGGCTACATGACAAACATTTCCCCGATCTGATCCCTCCCACCGCAGTAGACCAGACACCCCAAAAAAAATGCCGTGTGTGTTACAAAAAAGGAATGAGGCGGGATACACGTTATCATTGTCCCAACTGTCCCTCAAAACCTGGCCTCTGCATCACAAATTGCTTCCATCTCTACCATACCTCACAGCGATATTAGTGTAGGTATGGCGAAGATGTTTCTCTGTGCTTGACTAGCTGCTGTGCCCGATCTCATGTGGATTGACTTCCACATTTCCGCCTGCCATTGTGCTGAACCTTTGCCCACATACTGACTACGTCTCAGCCTGCCACCTGAACTGACCTTGGCCTGCATACTGACCACGTCTCTGCTTGCCACCTGAACTGACCTTAGCCTGCATACTGACCATGTCTCTGCCTGCCGCCTGAACTGACCTTGGCCTGCATACTGACCACGTCTCTACCTGGAGCCTGAACTGACCTTGGCCTGCATACTCACCATGTCTCTGCTTGCCGCCTGAACTGACCTTAGCCTGCATACTGACCACGTCTCTACCTACCACCTTAACTGACCTTGGCCTGCATGCTGACCACTTCTCTACCTACCACCTGAACTGACCTTGGCCTGCATGCTGATCACGTCTCTGCCTGCTACCTGAACTGGCCTTGGCCTGCATGCTGACCACGTCTCTACCTGCTACCTGAACTGACCTTAGCCTGCATACTGACCATGTCTCTGCCTGCCGCCTGAACTGATCTGGCCTGCATACTGACCACGTCTCTACCTACCACCTGAAATGACCTTGGCCTGCATGCTGACCACTTCTCTACCTACCACCTGAACTGACCTTGGCCTGCATGCTGATCACGTCTCTGCCTGCTACCTGAACTGGCCTTGGCCTGCATGCTGACCACGTCTCTACCTGCTACCTGAACTTTCCTGGAGCCGTTTGTCAACCACATTTCTGCCTGCCGTCTGTAGTGATCCATCTGCATGTCCAACTGACAACATTCCAGCTAAAACACCAGTCCCAGCCATCCTCTGAAGACAGCTGCACTCCTGGAACCACAGGTATTGTTTTGTTTACCTTTTGTCCATCTTTCTGTACTTCCTGGCCACTAACCATAGCATTGTGTATAATTCCTGGGGTTAGCCAAGTAGCAGTAGGCCTGCTTGGCTTGAGGGAATGGGATCGCAAAAAAGTCTCACTTATGTGGTATGCCCATACTCACAAACAGTAGCAGAATGTGTTTTGGGGTGTAAATATAAGGATGTCTATGCTGTGTGTTAGATTTATCTTCTGAATTGACGTTGTGTAGAAAAAAAATAAAAAATTAAATTTTTAGTGTTCTAAATAAAAGTGGAAAAAAATTATATCTTAAAAAAATTCACAATGCCTCTTAATAAATATTTTAGGGTGTCTGCTCCAAAATGGAGTAATTTTGTGGGTGTTTCTACTGGTCTGGCACTTTAGGACCTCCGAATTGTGATTGGTAGTCAGGGAATCACATGCGTAATTTATGCCCCTTGAAAGCCTCAAGGTGCTCCTAGGATTTTGGGCCCCTTTATGCGGCTACGCTGCTAAAAGGTCTCACATTTTTTAAAATTTGTGGCAATAAAGCAACATTCTTAAAAACATCCCCATGCCTTTTATTAAATACCTTGGGGTGTCTGCTTTCCAAAATGGGGTCATTTGGTGGGCGTTTCCACTGTCCTGGCATTTTAGGGCCTCCAAAATTGTGATAGGTAGTCAGGGAATCACATGCATAATATTACGAACCTGGTCTGGGAGACTGGATGGTTGAGGAGGCTTCCCTTGCACCTTGTGTCTAAAAGCCTTTGAGGATGGTGACAGAGGCCAGGCAGACACCGAGTGGCACGAGTGCCAGTAGTTATGAAACCGTGCAAGTAGAAGGGTAATCCAGAATTCAAAGTCGAGGCAAGCCGAGGTCAAAATCCAGGAGGTCAGTTGCAGTACCGAAGGAAGAGGCAGAAGAATAATCAAAACAGTCCAGGGTCAAAAAGGCAGGCGGCAGTCAAGGCAGGTAGTGGAGGCAGGAACGGGTCAAAATCCAGGCAACGGCAATCTAATATTCAAGACAGGAAACAGGAGACACAACACAGACAGGAGCTGATAAGACAATCCAGCAAGTAAGTGACAGGCTGGCTTGGTTTAAATAGGGAAGTGAACTAATCAATTATGTCACTTCCTGTGCGCCTTTGGCACATTTTTCTTAGAACACGCTCCATCTGCGCATCACTTCCTGTGCGCCTTTGGCACATTTTTCTTAGAACACGCTCCATCTGCGCATCACTTCCTGTGCGCCTTTGGCACATTTTTCTTAGAACACGCTCCATCTGCGCATCACTTCCTGTGCGCCTTTGGCACATTTTTCTTAGAACACGCTCCATCTGCGCATCACTTCCTGTGCGCCTTTGGCACATTTTTCTTAGAACACGCTCCATCTGCGCATCACTTCCTGTGCGCCATCCTGCGCATCTTTCTGTGGGAAGTGGTCGTTGTGCGCATGCGCGTATTCTTCTGCCTAGCGGTACTTGGCGCATGCGTGGAACGGGCATGGTGCTTACACTCAATTTATGCTTTTGAAAGCCTCAAGGTACTCCTTGGATTCTGGGCCCCTCTATGCGGCTACGCTGCTAAAAGGTCTTACATGCATGGTATCCACATACTCAGGAGGAGTAGCAGAATGTGTTTTTGGGTGTAATTCTAAGGATGCCTATGCTGTGTGTTAGATATATCTTAGTAATTGATAGCTTTGTGTAGAAAAATATTATTTTTTCTTCACATAGTTGTCAATGCCTATCACAATTTTGGAGGCCCTAAAATGCCAGGCCAGTAGAAACACCCACCAAATGACACCATTTTGGAAAGCAGACACCCCAAGGTATTTAATAAGAGGCATGGGGATGTTTTTGAGGATTTCATTTTATTGCCACAAGTTTTTAGAAAATGAAAAAAATAGAAAAAACACATTTTTTTTTCTTCTTTCATTTTTAAAAACTTGTGGCTAAAAAATTAAATCATCAAAAAACTTAACATGCCTCTTAATACATGCCTTGAAGTGTCTGGTTTCCAAAATGGGGTCATTTTGTGGGTGTTTCTACTGTCCAGGCATTATAGGGCCTCAAGAATTGCAATTTTTTTTACCAAAGACATGTAGCAGAATAAGTTTTGGCCTAAATTTATGAAGAAAGATAATTTATGTGCAATGTTTCATTGGTTAACATAGGGAAAACAGTTTTTTTTAAAAATTCGGCAATTTTTCCTTTATATAGTAAAAAATAAAAACCCCAGTGGTGATTAAATGCCACCAAAAGAAAGCTCTATTTGTCCCCAAAAAAGGGTATACAATTCATTTTGGTATGGCGTTGCATGACGGAATAAATGTCAGTCAAAGTACAACAGCGCTGAATACTGAAAAATGGCCTGGCCAGGAAGGGGGTGAAACACCCTGGTCTTCAAGTGGTTAAATATTTTCCGAAGGTTACGTAACTTTGTTCTTTAGAATGGGATCCAGGATATGCCTCAGCCGAGGATATGTGTGGAAAGTCCGCAGGGTATCTCGGGAGCCAACAACCTTTCAGATTGAGCGTATGTGAAGGTAGAAGATACAAACTTTTCGTATCTTCTACTCTTAAAAATACCCCCTTATCTTTGAAATATTAGGGGAAGACTCACATACTACTGTTCACTCACATAACCAACTATATCAGTACTTACAATTTGATATACATACTGATAAAAACCAGAACTTTCAGAATCCTCTTTGGAACAACACATACAGGTGAAACTCGAATAATTAGAATATCGTGCAAAAGTAATTGCAGTAAGTTCTGCAAAAGGGGCCCAAACCAAGTACTGAGTACATATGCATGCTTGTACTTTTCAGAGGTCCGATATTGTTCTATGTACAATCCTTGTTTTATTGATAACATGTAATAATCTACTTTTTTGAGGTTGTGGATTTGGGTTTCTTGGGGTTTTCATGAGCTGTAAGCCATAATCATCACAATTATGACAAATCACGGCTTGAATTATCTTGCTTTGCATGTAATGAGTCTATCTCATATATTAGTTTCACCTTTTAAGTTGCATTAGTGAAATAAATGAACTTTGCACGATATTCTAATTATTCGAGTTTCACCTGTATATGATCCAGGACACTGCACAGGAAAGGAGGCCAGATTGTTTGGAAACATTCTAACAAGCTGCTGTTGACATAATATCTAATACCTCTACTATGGGAATTTAATCCATCAAAGGAGCTACTATTTAGTATCTCACCGCTGACTACAGGCATATACAAATGAAACTAGGTGGCAACTTGTGAGATATATTGATTGTTTCCAAATTTATGTGATACATAGCGAACATGGGATTAACCCCTTACTATCTGGAGTGTATGCTATCTCCACTTAAAAGCTGTTTTTTTGTGGTCTCGATATTTATGTGCCTAAACACATAGGGTTTATATGACCTATCAATAATTATTTAAATAACAGTCAGTATTGCTTTTTCATGGTTTTAATGGTTGGCTGTGTTCACTATTTATACAAATAAAGTTTTTCTACTTTTTTCAATTTTTGTCTGTCCTGATCAACTACCTTGTGTTACCTATTTCCCTAACCCAACAAACACTTTTGCTACTACCCCTAATGTGCAGGCACAGGACACATGCACTGTTCCACATAAAACATGAAGAAATAATCATATGCACAGTGGATTAAACATTTGTTGGCTGTATGAAAAAAATCAAATTGCCCAAATAACAGGACAAATAAGCACAAACGTATCCCAAGAGACACAATCAGTACATATTAACACAGCTAGAAATATTTCTGCAGAGACACTACACCATATTGACACAACAAAGAACGTTTCCAAGACAATCAGTACCATGCTGATACAACCAAGAACATGTCTGCTGAAACACACTCAGTACTTACTGACACAAGCAGTAATGTCCACTGAGACACAATCAGTACCATTGTAACTGCACCCGAAACATTTCCCTCATATTGTAGTGACACAGACAGAAACTTGTTTTGATCCACCACCTTTAGGGTCTTTAGTTTGGGACACTTCTAAAAGCATTTAGAATTAATTGACAGTAGCATTTTACCTGCTGTTGACCTCATTCTGACTTGCAGTTGTTCTGCTTCAACTGGCTTTTGCATTTCCATAGACCTGTGTAGAATGCAAAAACCCATTGACACTGATCCTCAGTTTGGCTTTCATTTTAATTAGTAAGCAAGATGAAGAGGAGGGTGGAGGATTGTGTGATCTATAAGCCTATAAGTAGCAGTATCACATATACATTTTACTGGCCTGGCCACGGGCCTTGGCATACGTAAGAAATTCTGCCCTATCTGCATGAAAAGCCTAGCCGTGCAGTCGTACAAGGGCTCCTTAAGAGTCACAACTCTGGCTGAACACAGTCTCACAGTTCCTATATAGTATTTTAACTTTGTAGTCAGCTGGATATGATTACATCAACAAATCATTTTCTTACACTATAATTATTAATACTTACTGTAGTATATTATATGGATCTGATGCTTGCTAATGCTCTTTTTTTGTAGGCTGATCATAGTCCAATTGTATATTGTACAGAAAAAGTCCAAGCACTTCCCAATCCCAACATTAACCAAACACATATCCTCTTAATCTACTATTACCTCAAAATGCTTCCTCCTGAACATTCTTTTGCATGAAATTGAGACATCAAAATAAACATTCAGCCTTTTGAAAAATTTATCTTATGGTGTCTTTGTTCTAACCAAGCCTCTAAACACTTGACAAAACTCAGAAATGCAGAATAATAAAGGTCTAGCTCAAGGTACAAAAACTTGTAATATCATTAAATTAAGTTCTAGAACGTTAACAAAAAAATAATAATTGGCACTGCAAAGAGGATTATAATTTGCCCCTACAAAGAAATTGGATAAATGTGAAGCCTTTGGAGGCATACAGAGGATTATTCGCAAACCTACCTTTAAAATATACTATAAAAAATCCCATAGAGTATAATTGTTATGGTCAAGGGAAAGAAGTGAATTTTATATCCCTAAAACCCTATTCCTTGTGTACCCTTCCAAAAAAAAGTGTTCAGGAGGAGGATGTTGAAAGTGTTATTTGTAGACATACTATGGACTATTGGAAAAATGTCAATACAATTTCGATTAGATCTAATGTTACTAGGTTTTTAACAAACAACAGTCTTTAATGTGTAATACCAATAATGTGATACTGTATATCTCTAAGAATGTGCAACACATGTAGAAGAGCATTTTTGCAATAATAAATGTGGCAAAAAATATCATAGCGTACCTGAATGGTTTAAAAATGTCTAAATAATGGTCCTACGAGTCTAACGTTTGTAGCTATTCAGCAGGTTCAAGCTAAATGGTTAGGGGGTTAATATTTTTGAATCCAAAACAAGGTGAATTAATGAACAATCTAGTTACATTGGACCCCAAGGGAATTGGATTTTAATGTTGATTCCTATTTATGATCTTATTACATGGATCACATTCCAAGCTTCATTTCATAGGGGTCTATTCACAAAGCTGCCGAAGGATCTGGCCGTAGCTTCGGCTGATCCTTCGGCTAGCTTCGGCCCCAGGACCCCTTCGGCTCAGGAGAACCGAGGGGGTGCTGTACGGGCTATTCGCAATAGCCCGTACAGCTCCCGATCACAGCCGAGCGGCTCAGTCGAGCCGATCGCATATGCCTCGGCTCGGCTGAGCCGTGCTGAAAGCCGAAGCTGGCCGAGCGGCCGGCCATTGGCCGGCCGACAGCCTGCTTCTGACAGCTGGGCGGAGCCAG